>NC_060069.1:62595078-62898108 GCF_922984935.1 Meles meles
CTGCTGTGTTCCCTCTCTCACTGTGTCTCTCTCTGTCAAATAAATAAATACAGTTTTTTTAATGAAAATAAAAGAAAATAATAAGGAAAAATACATTTACTGCACTGTACTATACAAAATCCATGTATAAGTGGGCCTGTGTAGTTTAAATCTGTATTATTTAGAGGTCAATTGTATATATGCCCACATAAAGACTTATACATAAATCTGTATAGGAAGTTTATTCATAATAGTCAAAAATAAAAGGAAACAACCCAAATGTTTAAGGTTGAGTGGATAAATGATATGTAGAGTATCCATATATTTAGCAAGGAAAAGAATGAGCTACTGATAGATATAATTGTATGTATGAATATCAAAAACATGTTGAGTAAAAAAAAGGCAAACAAGAAAAAGCATGCTTGTTATATGATTCCATTATTTATAAAATTCTAGAAAGATGTCAAGTCTGCCCAAATGAATTTACAAGTTCAGCCAATTCTGGATTTCTTAGTAAATGTATAAATTCTAAAAATGCTAAGACATTAAAAAAAATTAAGACATTGCTTTGCTAGATACCATAATATATATTGCATAGCTATAGATACTGAGATAACATGATAATGGTCCATAAAGAAGGAAATAGATCAGTGGAATTTAAGGTCCAGAAATAACTCCAATAATGTAGGATTGATAAATTATGAAAGTGACATTTAGTATCAAAAGTGAAAGAATGCACTATTTACTAAATTATGCTAGGAGCAACTGAAAAAAAAGTAAGAGTAAGAATGGGGCATTGAAAAGGAAATAAAGTTATATTTCTGCCTCTCAGACTATACCAAGTGAGTTCCACATCAATAAATTATGTAAATATATTAAATAAAATATAAAATGATTAAATTTTAAAATTGGACCACTTTTACAATTATTGAGGTTACAATGACTTTCCAACAATGACAGAAACCTAAAATACAATAGGAAAATTTGACAGTGTAACTATATAACAATGTATCTTTTTTATGATAAAAGACAGCATAAATGATACTAAATGAAAAATAAAAAGATTGGAAACTTTTTCATTATATTTGATAAAGTACATCAGAGCCTATGAATAGTACCAAAAATCAATAGTGAAGAGATGAAAGCCACAAAAAAAATTTAATTAAAAAAGGTCTGAAAAGGTAGAAAAAGAGTCACCTGGATATTAAGACAAAATATAATTGTCTGTTCTTTCCTGAAATATTTCATAAATTCAGTTGTTGCTAAGGGATATCAGGATGAGTATGCGGGCAAAAAGTTAAGGAATTTTTGAAAAATAAAAATAGTGTGGGTAATTACCTCACACATAAGTGAATACCAAAAAGTGCTACAAAGAATCAACTAGCTGTTAACACTGGTTGCTTGTAGTGGGGTAATTGGGATTGGCAGGGACAGGAAAAAGGGGCTTTTCTTTTTTCATCTTAGGACAGAATTGTACTTGCTTGTTCGGTAGTTCTCATAGCTGTAAACGCAGCAGCCTTTATAGGTAGTGAATATACATCCCCCCCCACGTCTTTTGGTACAAATTTACCACTATGTATCATGTAAATATTCTTTCTATAATCTCTCTTACATGATCATGAATTAACAGAAGCCAAAGTATGGCTCTGTATGCGTGTGTGTGTGTGTGTATCCCGAGATTAGCTGTTAGTCTTTGTTTCTTTTGTATTTGTTGTTTTACTTTTCATACTCGCAATGGTCCCAAATAATATATTTTCAATCCAAAACCGACCACAGATTTGTACTGGATCGCTTCATTTTCCAGTTCCTTTGCTGCTCCAGAAATAAATTTCTGGGTCTTTTTTGGTTTTAAGGACTTACTCCCATTCATGACAGACAAGCATAAGGGTTTCAGTAATTAAGTTTATTCATACATACTATATATGTGTATGCATAGGAATATGTGTGCACATGTCTGTGTAGACACACAATTGAGTATAGACAGATACTTAAATATGACAACAAGGTTTCAAACAATTTAACTGTTCCTAGTTATTCTGTGGGGTTTTTTGTTTGTTTGTTTGTTTTTTGATGACCTTTGGTACTACAAAGTTTCCACCAGTGCCTCCATCTTGTGATTATCAAATTATTTTTTGCTTAGCTCCCCACTCTTGTTTAGGTTTTCTAGAAAATTCCTGGTCGAAGGCATCTGAAGCAGGTCTGATAACATAAGACAGGAGTTATGAATGGATGGACCAATCACGCTTTTCAAAGTGGTTGCACAAATGTTTTCTCTGGGACTGTGAATTGATTATTTTATTTCATTTCTATGTTAATCTCTATACAAGTTTGAAAGGGAAATTTCTTCATAAATTTGAAAACAAAAAGCCATATACTGCCACAGGATTTTAGTCACAGTTTGGATGCAGGTTTGAGATCCAATTTATACCAAATGTAGCTCTTCTCTAACTTTTGAGCATTAATAGCTAAGAACCAAGGTTACTTAATAAGTAAATAAAATATGCCTTTATGCCAAGGGAAGGGAAAAGATTTTGACCCAGTGTATTAACACAGGTTTTCACGAGTTCAACTAATGGTATGGAATGAGAAACTGGATTTCATATAATATACAGTTAGGCCCTGTAATTTTAAAGGAAACTGGCCCATAATCAGCACCACATTTACAGTGTAATCAACTGATTTTAGCTAAACAACATCATCCACCAGAGCCGATTAGTCTTTTTACTTTTAATTTAGTTTTGAATATTCAACATTTTATATTTATTTTGTAATTTTATTTTATTTCTAGAATTCTTTAAAACTGAAAGTATGAGTTTGTAATTCATTTTAGGTTTATACGTACTCACATAAAGGTAATCCAAAATGATTTAAGTTAAATGTAAGAGTCTTTGGTCACCTGGGTGGGTCAGTCCATTAATTCAGCTCAAGTCATGATCTCAGGGTCATGAGATCCAATCTCACATCAGGCTCTGTGTTCATTGTGGAATCTGCTTGAGATTCTCTCTCACTCCCTCTGTACTTACCCTGCTCATGCTTGTGTATGTGGCCTCTCTCTCTCTCTCAAAACTAAATACATTACATATTTAAATACATACATACATGTAGGAGTCCTTAAGAAGTCCTTTTCAAATGGATCTGCACTTATGCCTCAGGAACATGGTTTAGGTGGTTCTATAACTTAGTATGTCTTCAATCAACCACCATGTTCTACCTGACATTTAATTTGCCACTTTCAGTAGTGCACTGGAGACCAAACCTGAATTTTGCAATACTTGATAATAATACTTTAGCAATATTGAATTTTGCAATACCTAATTGACTTCTGTGAAGATTGAATGCTAATCATAAAAACTTTCCACTCAATAGCATTGAGCTTAACCACATTAAGTATGCACAATAAGTATGACAGTGTATTAAAATAATAATAAAATAGGGATGCCAGGGTGGGTTGGTCCTCTGACTTTGGCTCAGGTATGGTCTCAGGGTCCTGGGATCGGGCCCCATGTCAGGCTCTCTGCTCAGTGGGGAGCCTGCTTCCCCTCTCTCTCTGCCTGCCTCTCCACCTGCTTGTGATCTCTCTCTCTGTCAAATAAATAAATAAATAAATAAATCTTAAAAATAATAATAATAAAATAATAATAATGAAAAGGATTTTAAAAAGTGCTTTCCATATTTTCTAAGTAAGAAGAAAAAGACAGGAACATTTATTGTGATACTCAATGTTCAAACTGAATGAACGATCAATGATTAAGGAATGAATATGCCTTTTCTTGTTGAAAATCAATAAAATACGCCATTGTAAATTGATTTGTTAGGGATCTTTTATATTAATCATTTTATTTGTCTGAAATAGTTTATTTATGTACAGAGTTGGAAAGAAATGCTTTAAGATTTAATTTTAATTATTTTAGAAGTTAACTTATTATTTTTTTAATATTTTATTTATTTATTTGACAGAGAGAGAGAGATCACAAGTAGTCAGAGAGGCAGGCAGAGAGAGAGGAGGAAGCAAGCTCCCTGCTGAGCAGAGAGTCCAATGCGGGGCTCCATCCCAGGACCCTGAGATCATGACCTGAGCTGAAGGCAGAGGCTTTAACCCACTGAGCCACCCAGGCGCCCCTAGAAGTTACCTTATTTAAAATGTTTTCTATATTCAGTGAAAATAAAGGCTTTAAAATTATAAAACTTTTAAATCTTACAGGACAAAAATTTTAAATCCATGATTTTAAGTTTTCCAAATTTCAAAGTTAGTTTAAAAAATATCAAGGGCACCAATGTTTTCATTTGCCATTAGAAACATTAGGAAAACAACTAATTTCATCTACAAAGCAATATCAGTTATCACTATCATTCAAATTTAAAAATGTAATAAGAAAAAATATGAGATATAAAGATCAATCCTTTATACTGAGTAAACTTAGCTTCATAAGCAATTTAATATATTATTTTTATTTTTCCCTTTGGGAGAGAAATGGTGAGAATTTATGCATTTGCCTACCAAAAGACTTCTGAGGAATCATTAGAGTAAGTAGCCCCACACAACTAAATAGTTTCACAGATTCTAGACTATTTTTTTAATCAAAATCCCAGAATACACAGCAAGACTAGCTGTCTATTGACTATTTTGTCCCAGGATTAATAAATCTCTAATATCTTTGCTGAGATGTAAATGACCACATTTAGAATTAGTGTTAGAAGACCACATGTAGCCTTTTGACCTTTGATGTCATTAAAAATATTTTAATTTAAAATTATTATATTTCATAACATATTTTAGTGTAGGAATTTTGTTTTGACTTTAAAAACTTTGGAAAACATTTTATAGAACTTTCGGGAAGCATTATACGAAAGAAAGACATAGAAACTTTCACTTTACTCATGATTTTTACTCTTAAAATACACATTAACAATAATCCCATTATTTCCTCCAGTGCTGAACATTTTTAAATGTAAGATTAAAATCATCAATAAAAATAAAAGGCTTTATCATTCTTTGTTAATATTTTGCAGGAAAATCTGAAATTGTAAACACTTTTTTCAAAACCTCAATCTCCCACAAGCTAAATATTCTCTTGCTATCTTTCCTCGCTTCACTAGTTTAGCTTTGTTTTAAGCAAAGTTTTCATATGAACAATTTCTAATAGACTTACAGATATAGAGTGCTTGTTAAAAAATTCATGCCGGCCAGAATACAAGAAGGTCAGAAAATGCCTTTGAATTTATGCCATGGTCTTTTCGATAATTCATTCAGGTTTTAAAAGGGAAATTCCTCATTAAGTAAAGGACCTAATGCTTATTAATTTATATGCATAAGCTAGGGACACCACTAATTCATTTATTAAATATCAAAGACCATATGTTTTCACCCCTTGTCCTTGCTTATTGATTAATTGCCTTAAGCCAATACTGATGAAAGCAGGGGTAAAATACAGTAACCTAGGTAGGTCTCTGATCTCATTTCTTTAACCTAATAAAAGATAGCACTTCTTTACATTTCTATATAAAAGTCCAGATGCTATGGTTTAAAATGAGTTTTCTTGTGTAAGTGTGACTTTTTCAATTTCTAGAAATGTGATGCAATCATTTTGATGCAATGGAGATGATATGAAGAGGTGGAGGAAATGAATGTTATGGAAGCAGTAATCGACTGTGGAATGTCAGTTCCCCCAGATTTAACACATTCTCATGGATACAGTTAATGCGTAAGAACATGTTGTTCAAATTATGCTAACTGGAGCTAAAAATGTTCAGGAGACAAGACAGGGAGGCAGAGGGGGAAGAACTGTTTGGTCAAATCAGGTAAAGAAATGTTGGGTAAAACATAAACAGATTACATAGATGATAGGTTGATAGAAAGATAGAAATAAAATAGAATGGTAGAGAGAGAGATGTATAGATACTCTCTCTCTCTGTCACACACACACACACACAGTTCTTTTCTGGAAGCTTGACAGGTTGTGCATTTGCTTTTTTTGTTTGTTCATTTTGTTTATGTTTGTCAGTTAGTTTACTTTCATTGCAAGCCAAGAGAAAGACATTGCCTAAATTAAGCAGAGTTGGAATATAATTAAAGTATATCTTATAGTCACAGAATTGACAAGGACGGAGAATGGGTTTGGAAAATACAGAAACTAGGACTGGGGTAGTAAGAATTTGTTAAAAATCCTGTCAGAAAAACCACCAAAACGCATGAGCTCCAATAGTCTTTTGGTTAACTGTTTCAGCCCTTAAGGTATTCAGGTTAAGTTTCAAACTCAAGGAGATAGGCTTCAATTGGATAGTTTGGGTTACCTATTCACCCCTTTCATAAATAAAGGGCCCATTTATTTACAATTCCATCAAGACTGCACATAACAGGGAGAAGTAGCTGCAGAAAATAAATCAAGGTGCTATTTTCCAAAGGAAGGGAATTCTGGGTAACCTTAAATATAAGAAAGCTCACTACAACATGGGATTCCCAAGAATATTTTTGTAGGTGTTGTTTCTCAAGTTTATTTGACATCAAAACCTTATTTTTATTTGCTTTTTTATATTTTTTCAGAGCATCTATGTGACAAGAAATGTTTTAGGATATTGCCTGAGGGTAGGGCTGTCTTAGAAGCACAGTTCCTGTGATCACACTGCATTGTCAGAGGAGGACACTTTACCTAAAATGAATCATTGTTGTTTTTAGGAAAGGCGTCCTCTAGGTCTAAGTCTTTTGGATACCTGTTTTTGCGTATAGCATAAGAATGTACATGTGTAAGTGGGTAGGAGAATGAAACTGCCTTTGTCAACTTGGGCTGCTGTGACAAAATACCACACAGACTGGACAGATTCAGAGCCACGCTATTTCTCACAGCTCTGGAGGCTGGAAAGTCAAAGGTCAAAATGTGAGCAGGTTCGGTGTCTCCCGAGGTACGGTCTCTTGCCTTATAGACAGCTGCCTCCTTTTTGCTATGTCCTAGTTTGCTTCTCCTCAGTGTATGACCAGGCAGAGCTCTTCATGTCTCCTCCTCTTTTTATAAGGGCCCTGATCCCATCTTGACTGCATCACTTTTGTGACCTCATCTAAATTTATTTTACCTCTCAAAGGCTCCCCTTCAAATACCATCACACTGGTGATTAGGGTTTTAAGATATGGATTTGAGAGGAATGCACATTCAATCCCTAACAGAAATGGTCTATAATTTTTTGTAAGAAAGCAAAGGGAGATTCCATTTTATAGGCTCTTACCGAATATGTATCTTCTAAATTTTTAAAATAGGGTCAAAAGAAGACATGATAGTATAATAACAGTTCCAGCAGCAGTAACTAAGGTTTATTGAACACTTTCCATGTGCTAGGCCTATCTTCAACACTTTACATTCATTATTCTATTTAATTGTCACAGTGATCCAGTACGGAATATACTATTAGTAATATTCTAATTTTACAGATGAGAAAATATGAACAAAAAGTAACGTGCCCAATCACTTGGCTAATAAGGGAGAGAACCACAGAAAGACTATATTTGTGAATATATAAAAGGCATCTTCTTTCAGCATTTATTTTTTCTCATTCCTTTATTTAAATAATATATAGTGAAAATCTGAGAGGTACTGATAGCTTTAAACACTGAAATGTCACTATTCTATTTAGGGTGTTTGCATAACTATAGAGTTTCACTGGCAAAAAACTTTGGCTACATGAGTGTTTATTAAAGTAACAGAAAAAATACCTCATCTAACTGTGCATAAAAATTGCTATGGCTTTTGGCATATATTTCTGTTCACCTGATTTATTAGCCTTTAAAAATATGCAAAACTAAATATGTGCAACTGACACCTCTGTAAAGATTATGGTTAATTCATTTTATAATCACATCTCAGGCATTTTATGAGAGCTGGGTGACTTAAAATCTGATGTGGGATATAGATCTTTCACTCATTCAATTTAATTATGGTCAGGAGGTCCTGAGCCATGGAAAGAACATCTATTTCCTGCTTAGTTTACTAAGGCAATATTTATACGTAGTTACCCACAATTCGAAGAGGGTTTTTTGTTTTGTTTTGTTTTGTTTTGTTTTGTTTTTTGGTAGGGAAATGCCAAAGCTTATTTCTCTTTCACAGCATGTTTACAGACTTCAAAAATAAATGGAAGTCATTAAGGAGTTCTTTTCAACAATCTTATATTTCATTCATTCAAAGAAAGAAGAACTTGCTTAAGGCTATCATTTCTAAAGCTAGTTTTGTGACAGACTAATATATTCTAATAGAACTTAAAGCACTCTTTCAGCTGTCAAATATAACCCGTTATGAGATGGCGTAAGATGTACTTTTTACCCTTTATATATACATACATGACTCTCAGTTCAAGTTCAGTAGTTAAGATTACATTGGTTATGATTGGAAAATTGACAATGTATATTAAGTTCTTCTTGCAAGGCAGAAAACACACTTCTCCATTTTTCATCATCTGTGACCATATGAAATAGAATGTAGAAGGGGAATGGTGATAAAAATATATAAATTGGCATATATGACTTTTCTTCAAGAAAAATCAGCCGTTCATATTAGAGAAGGTTTAGAAGGCCCTTCTTATAATTTCAATTCTGATATTAAGTACCTTCATAATCTTAAATTGCTTGCTCTTCTGAACTGTGTTAAATAAATTCCAGAACTGTAAGGAAGCTAATAGGAAACATTGTCCACTGCTCACTGCATTGCCAGCACCCAAATCTTCACTATTTCTCAAAAGAAGTCCCTTTTCCTTGGGTTAAAAATTTCTAGTTGTAAGAGAACCCTTATCTTTAGGTCAAGCCATTCATTGACTGTGAACAATTTGAGGCTTGATTTGAAGATCTCCGCCCAACAAAATATTTTCTAGCTGTGTTCACTACACCCACACAAAAATCTATCAAAAACTCTCTGGCATGAGAGCCTTTCGAATATTTAAAGACAATTATCATGGACAACGGTCATAGATTCTTCACATACATTTATTTTCCATGTTAAAAGTTTCTGGCTTATTGAATCTTTTTTTCTTTTTTTAATATCACCACACTTCAAAATCCTTTTCTGTCCTTGTTTAACAGTATTAAAAACAAATTGGCATATGCAATTCCAGGTGCAGTATGATTTGAACAGAGTGAGAATAATACATATTTTGATATGTGACTACTAGACTTGTAATGCAGCTAAAATTACATTGGGGATTTGTTTGTTTGTTTGTTTAAAAAAAAAGTGTTTTTTAGTAGCCACAGTACTACAATGGTTTACATTGTACATGCAAACTGTTAAATTCCTACACATTTTAACATATGAATGGCTAAAACACAAGACCACTATCTTGTACTTTCATAGTCAAATCTTTAACTCAAGATCCAGGAGTGATCTCTTTTTCCTCTATTAAACATTATCACTACCATTCTAGTAATAAGATTATTTTAAAAGTAGACTATTGGCATGCCAAATATTACATGTGGTTCCTGATATCATGACACTGTAATTTTTAAACTGCCAAAATGGAGAATTCGATTGTGTAGAAAACATCACACACACACACACACACACACACACACACACACACACACACAGCTTTAGATATACTTTGAGCAATAGTTTAACAAGATAGAAATCAGGGACATCTGGGTGGCTCAGTCAGTTAGGCTTCTGCCTTCAGCTCCAGTCATGATCCCGGGTCCTGGGATTGGATCCTGCATTGGTCTCCTTGCTGGGTGGGGAGCCTGCTTGCCCCCCTGCCATTCTCCCTGCTTGTACTCTCTCACTTTCTCTCTTTCTGACAAATAAATAAATAAAATCTTTTATAAAAAAGATAAAACTCAAACTACTCTTACCATGTAGCACTCATTTTAAAAAATCTCCTAAAATATAATGAAGATTTATTAAATGTCTAGCTGAAATCAGCATTCAGCATATCTGTGATTTTGCCTAAATTACTAGTTGGCAAATTTTATCAAAAAATTAAGTTGTATCTTAGTATTAGATAATTCATTTTCCAAATGCCCTAAAAATTTGCTAATATTCTCTATTAAGCATGTTGTTCTGGAACAGACTTCTCAATCCTGGGTGTGTATTAGAATCACCAGGGTGTTTGGAGAATATACTGATGCCCAGGCCCACCCAGATAAATCAAATCTGAATCTTTGCTAGAGGGCTCTGAGTACTAATATAGTTTAAAAATTCCCCAGGTGATTATGGTGGTTTGTTAGGGCATGCTTGCGCAAAGCAAAGCACACCACCTCTGGCTGACTTTAGTCAAACTTCAAATTATTTCATGTCATTCACTAACTTAATGAAATAACTTACTAACTTAATGAAACTTATTAATGAAATAAATTATATTAATTAAAAGTTATTGAATCATTCTTTTTCTTTCTTTTTTTTTTTTTTTAAGATTTTATTTATTTGAGGGACACCTGGGTGGCTCAGTGGGTTAAGCCTCTACCTTCGGCTCAGGTCATGATCTCAGGGTCCTGGGATTGAGCCCCACATCTGGCTCTCTGCTCAGCAGGGAGCCCGTTTCTCCCTCCCTCTCTGCCTGCTTTGTTGCCTACTTGTCATCTCTCTCTCACTCTGTGTCAAATAAATATATAAATTCTTCAAAAAAAAAGAGATTTTATTTATTTGAGAGAGAGACAGAGACAGAGAGTGAGAGAATGAGCAGGGGGAGGAGCAAAAGGAAAGGGAGAAGCAGGCTCCCTATTGAGCAGGGAGCCGTATTACTACTGGGGCTGGATCCCAGAACCTGGGATCTTGACCTGAGCTAATGGCAAATGCTTCACCAACTGAGCCACTCAGGCACCATTTCCTTTTTTATTATGAAATTATATTCCATCAAAAAGGATGTCTCCACTTGGTATTAGTGTTTATTTAACACTTTTTAGTAATACTTGCTGATATTCTTATTTAAAAAAAAAAAAGATCTCGGACACAGAGTTTTGGCAGGCAGAAGCATCTAGAAAGAGTTTTAAAATGTGGTTTTAAAATTTATCATAATATTTCTAATAGTAGTGACACTTGTTTTCTCTCTGCAGAAATACTCAAAACACCGTTCATAAAACAAATGTGACCAAACTAACATGAATGAGTCCATTCCTTGGAGAACTTCAGGTACAGACTCTAACCAGGTAGAGTTGTCATACAATGGAAATTTTATCAGCAGCAGCTATGTAGATCACAGGGAATAACTTCCAAAGCCATGACCCCAAGCAAAGGCAAATGCATTTCTTTTGTTTAGGGTTAGGATGAATATTCAGAAAGGGGAGATTTGTCATCAATGTAGAGGTGGGCATAAGGTCATGCATACATCTTAATGAAACATGAATATGCATACATTGTATATTTGTACATAAAATATGTATATACATGTATACAAATACATATGTTTATTATATATACTGCCTAAAATCTCTTAAGCAGAGATTTTAACATTATAATGAAGTGGAAGTAACTTTCTGACAAGGGGATGAGGCTGTAGGCATGCTCCAAGAGCCTGGGCTCCTTATCTCAGGTAAAGAATTCAGGGTCTTGCTTACTTTTTTTTTTTTTTTAAGGGGAGGGGAAATGATGGGGTGGAGTAGCCGAAGGACAAGGAGGGAGAGAATCTTAAGCAGGCTCCACACCCACCAAGGGGCCAGGCCATATTCTCATGACCCTGAGATCATGACCTAAGCCTAAATCAAGAGTCAGTCACTTAATCATCTGAGCCACCCAGGCACTGTGGGATCTTGCTTAGTTTTGAAACTGCACTAGGAGTTTTTATCACTGACTTACTCTCTCTGATATGGTTAGCAAGATTTTTGTCAGTCTCTGTGTTCGTTTGTCCTCTTAAAATCCTTACTACTGATATTTTTGCTTTTCTTTGTAATTCTGACACGTCCTAGGAAGTTCCACAAGAAGTGTGCTTGGGCAAATAGAATATAGACCACAGAAGATAGCTGGCAGCCTACAATGACTTCCCAGTGTCAGGAAAGTTGTGTCTGTCTGTTTCTGGTGACCCTTAACTCTGCTTCCACAAATACAGATAATACGCAGAAATGGCTGAAGTCCTGACAGTTACGCAATGGACCTATAGTCAGCAAGTAGTATTCTGGAGTACTAGAGTCTATCAACTTATCTCTTCTTTTAGAAATAGCAGGACGATACTTCTTAAGTTTTCTTTCTTTAGGTTTCTCAAAATTACATTTTGAATTATCTGAAGTACTACTTAGTAAACTTGAATCATTTATCATCTAGGGCTGGAAACAAAACTTTGAGAAGGTGTCTGCTGGTTCTTGTCTAGCATCTTATATCTTATTTTGGTTTTCAATGTCCCTTGGTCATCAGATTTTAGCTCAACATACTAAAGATTGATTTTAGTTTTGTTCAAACTCAATTAGCTTCTTAATAATGATTGATTTTTTAAAAAGTTAGAGTAGAAACAATCCTTCCCAAATTGCAAGTTTGTGTTTTCTAATGTTCAAATCCAGCCCTAAATGTAAAAATTATTTTCTTTTTGCATTATTTTCAAAATTTACTAAATTTTAGTGTTTTGTGTACTGTAGGTTTATTTCGCCATTTAAATGGGATCTTTTAAATAGATATTCCTTCATTTTAAATAGGATCTTTTTAATCAACCACTTTATTAAGTTTAGCTAATTTTTCATTGGATTTAAGATCTAAAAAGAAGTTTTAGATCTTAAATCTTATCTTGAAGATCATCCTATCAAGTGTTCTTAATTTACAGTTGAGGAAATAAATTCCAAGAAAATAGTAATAAAGAAAAGTTGCTATTTACCCCACACTTACTATTCCATGTATTAAGGGTTTTAATTTTATTATAGTACCCAATACCCACAAAAATATTATGAAGCAGATATTATTTCTAATCCTTCTTTTATAGATAAAATAAAGAGGTTCATAGAGATAACCTGCACAGGTAATCATCTAGTAGTTGGTAGATTGATAATTTTTTTTTTTAAATTTCTGCTCTAATCTTTATTATTCCCTTTCTTCTGATGCCTAAAAGCTCTGTTTGTTGTTCTTTTTCTAGCTCTTTATGTATCAGATTAGGGTGTTTATTTGAGATTTTCCTTGTTTCTTGGGGTAGGCCTGTATTGCCATATACTTCCCTCTTAGGTCCACTTTTGCTATATCCCAAAGATTTTGGATATTCATTTTCATTTGTTTTCTATGTATTCTTTCATTTTCATTTGTTTCTATGTATTTTTTTAATTTCTTCTTTGATTTCCTGGTTGATTCATTCATTGTTTAGTACCATGTTGTTTAACCTCTGTGTATTCATGGTCTTTCTAAGTTTTTTCCATGGTTGACTTCTGGTTTCATAGGGGTCAGAAAAAGTGCATGGTATGATTTCAAACTTGTTGTACTTGTTGAGGCCTAATTTCTGACCTAATATACGATCTACTATGGAGAATATCCCATGTGCACATGAAAGAATGTATAGTTTGTTGTTTTAGGATGGAATATTCTGAATATATCTGTTAGGTCCATCTGGTCCAATGTGTCACTCAAAGTCATTATTTCCTTGTAAACTGAGAATTTGAATCCCACTGTGTTATTCTGTAACTCCAACTCATGACTACCAGAGTTCTTCTATCTCAATATTATAAAAGGCTGTAGCTACAACAGAACTAGATACTAGTCCTATTGAATCCAAATCCAGCATTTTTAAGGTATAAACATCACTTTCCACTTTCAACAGGGAGTTTCACATATAGCCATGATACACTGTTTTGATGTTTCCCCTTTTTCTCATTTGTAGTAATTTGTAATTAAAAAAAAAAACTAATCTCACATATTCATGGAACTATGTTATTATATAGAGCAGGCTTTTCAACTTGAATTCTATTGAGATGTTGTGCTGAATAATTATTTGTTGGAGCAAGGGACCAGGGGGAAATTCTGTATAATGTGGGATATTTGGCATCATTCCTGACCTCTGCCCAGTAGATGTCAATAGCATTGCAAAATTGGGAAAATCAAAAATATCTTCAGATATTGGTGAGTGTCATTTGGGAGTAGAATTGCCCCTGGATTAGAACCACTGTTTTACAAAATTCAGGTCACAGGATTATAACTTTTTTCCTTTCCCAAACACTTTTCCTATGTTTCCAAATCTCTGGTGATAGTGTCAACCACATTCTATTCTTTAGCAAAGTCTTTAGAAGGTGTGATACTCTTTTTAAAAAGGGTATTTTCGTTTACGATGTCGTTTTCTCTATTTTTTGTCCATATAGGATATTACATCTGCATAAAAACATCCTCCAGTTTCTTCCTAAAATATTTTAAAGAGAACATTATTATCAAAGCAAAACAATTTGAAATTGATCACATATTGAGTTTTCTTAAAATGGAATTCCTTTTAAACCCTATTATTAAAACTTTTGCCACTTCACTTATTTTGTAACCTTTAATAGGAAATCACTGTGGTTGGACAGACAGATATAGTATATTTCAAAATAAAATGCCTTCAATATGTTTTTCCTAAGTGATTTTCCCTTTAGGTGAATTTACAAATAATTATTCATAATCCTGACATAAAATTCTACTCTTTTCTTGGCATTAGGATTGTTACTCCTGGGGATGGTATAGCTTTCATTATAACAATTTAGATCTACATCCTATGTCATATTTGCCTTCTTTACATTAAGATCTTATATATATCTTATTATACTTAAACTCAGTATTGTTACTTAGAAATATAAAGATGTTAACTTAAACTCTAAATGCATTTACTGGTTTTTCCTTAGAAATAGTAGGTATCTATACCACTGTTTTTCCTCTCCATATTTTACTTGATATACATCATTTTATTTATTATTGACTTTTCCTCATGGCAATTGCTTTCCCTCTTGAGATTGAAGAATCTTGATTATGTCAATGAATGTCCGGAAAAATGTGTCCTCTGAAGACCCATGAAATACACTTTATAATTGCAGGAACTAGGGATTTTTTTAGCATAATTATGTTCTAAAGAACCAAATCCTGTTCTTTGATGTCATTTATGCAACCAGCTGTTCATTTCTCATATCTTCATTTCCATTCCAAAGGTATGACCTTCAAATGGGGAAAAAAGATGAACAACCACCTGGACTCCGTGCCCTTCAGTTCCCTACATAATACTTGAAAACCAGTAATGACAGACTCTAGGGTTTTTTTAAGCTCCAGTGTAAGTCTCCTGTGTTTCAGCCCAATTGGTAAAGGTCAGTGACTTTTTTGTTCCTAGTCCTGGGGAAAATTTCTCTCATATATTAGTCACATGTTCTGAGAAAATAGCTCAGTGCCTGTCAACCAATTAGCCTTGAGTCTGTTTGCTTCTGGAAAAGAAATGAGCAATCTTCATATTTGATTTCCTTTCACAAGTATTCTTCAAGCCTTGCCAAATTTCTAAAGTTTTGAATTTTTATGTGAAATATGAAATATTATGTATTCAGAGAAGCCATATTTATATTTTCTCTTGGTAGAAATATCTTTAGATGGTATAGAATTTCAATAATTAAGAGAGAAAGCCTCTCTGTCAATATCTTGACATTCTTTGGTTTCCTTCCACTTTCTGAGTAGGTTTAACATACCCAGTAAGTCCTTTGAAATGATTTCTTACTGCTTTCACTTCCATATACACAACAACAGCTTCTCCACGAATTATTTCATTCATTCATTTATTCTGCATGTATTTATAGAGTGGCTACTATGTTTCCATGACTGTTCTAAGCTCTGAGGATTTGGCTGAGAACAACATAACAAGAACCTTGTTCTCATGGTGTTTACATGTAAGAGGAGGCAGATAGAGGGTAAAATATAAGTCAACACATACCAATTTCAATTAATGATGAATTAAGCAGGGTAATGTTTGGTATAGAAGTGTCAGGGTCCACGGATGCTCGGGAATGCTGCTTTGAAGATAAGTTGGCCAGTTCTGTCTTCCTGCTGACTTCTGCAAATGCACTAGCATGCTGACCAATAATATACCTTTCTTAATTCTGGAATGGCCACTCTTCCTTGAATATCAGTAAAAACCTCAAATTGGAGCTGAATTTGTTATATGTTTATTTGTTTATGATTCCTGACAGCTGTGCCAATGTTGGAATAGATACAAAATTCATGCATATTTAGAAATAAAGCAAATGTCCCAAACATTAAGAAAATAAACTTAGGTATTAGATAGAAAACAGTTTGATTTCCCTAGTGGCAACATACTAGTTATGAGTTTGAACAAATGTCCTTACTTCTTGGAGGCTTAGTTTTCTCTCCTATAAATTAGAGCAATACACTGAGCAATCAATGTCACAGAGTTAGAGTGAGAATAAAATGTTATATCTAACCTAAAGCTCATAACTGAGGACCTAGCATATGGCAGACAAAAATATGGGCTATCTCTTAATTATATATTCTTGTTACGATACTACCTTCATCTAGAAAAGTTCTAAGACAGAAATATTTACTTGTAGTAACAATAGCACTTTGATTTTCTAGCACAGTGCCAGATTCATAAATTGTATTCCCTTTTAGAACTAGTAAGCCTAGGGGCGCCTGGGTCGTTCAGTGGTTTAGAGTCTGCCTTCAGCTCAGGTCATGGTCTCGGGGTCCTGGGACAGAGCTCTGCATCAGGCTTTCTGCTCAGCAGGGAGCCTGCTTCCTACTCTCTCTCTGCCTGCCTTTCTGCCTACTTGTGATCTCTCTCTCTGTCAAATAAATAAATAAAATCTTAAAAAAAATAAAAAGAACTAGTAAGCCTGGTTTAGTTTCCTTTGGTTTTGTTTGAAAAATATTAATAAATTATAGATACCCCAAATACACTGTGTTCTGTATGTTGATAAACAGGCCTTGCTTTTCCTGTTTTCCTGGCTGGCAATACAGATGATTTAGAGGCCAGATGCAGAGTAATTTGAGATGTAGATGCCTCCTACTGTGAACCAATTATTGCCCTAGAGGCTCTTATCCTGCCTGGTTATAATTTTATTACAAAGCAAACAAAGTTTTTACTGTGGAATATTTATCAACCTGTAGCACCAGAATCATTAAAGATGCAAATTTACATGACCATATTGGTAGACATGTTGTAATGGTCTGCATCATAGCATTCATGGCAACAAATAAAGTCTAAAATTTTCTCCAACCACATTTATTATTGATAGAAACTTATTTACCAGACACCTTTCTTTGTTCTTGTTGCTCAAAATGCAGAAAAAAGTTTCTGGAATCTTTCAAGACATGAGCCTAAATAACTCAAAATATTTAAAATCCTGAATAAAGAGCCTTGGAAATAACATGCTAAGAAAGAGAGAGAGAGATTGAGAGAGAGAGGGATAAGTATATAGACTCCTAGACAAAAGAGAAATTGGTATTGAAAGGAGAAGGTGGGCACTTTCGTGTTCAGCTTACCATCCATTTCCTGATTTTGCTTCAGGTCTTGATCTCAGGGTCCTGGAATCAAGCTCTTTGTGTGACTTCATGCTCAGAGAGAAGTCTCCTTATCCCTCTGCCCCTCCATTTAAGTTAGAAATAATATATGCTATAATTTCATATTTCTAAGCTTCCCAATTTATCTAAATGGTGAGGCTTTTTTTTTTTTTTATGAGCAATATACTCAAAACTCCTAGAATAAAAAGTTTATACTTCTGGATGAAAAATATTAGCATAAGTGTGAGATGAAAAACCATTAGCAAAGTCAAATTTTCCTAGAGTCAGCAAGACAGCACAAAAAAGATACTTAAACATGAGTTAAAAACTTGCTTCTCTGGTGATCATTCATCACAAAGAAAAGAAAAGGGGGTGGGATCAGTAAGGAAATAATGAAGAAAATATGTCTAACCATTTTTATTTGTCAGCTACAACATTTCCTGCTGATCAAGCCAGCTGTTGTGAATGGCTAATGAGAAAAAAATGAAGACTGAAGTGCAAGAAAAAAATTAAGAGATTTATCTCCTTTTTTATTAGAATGTACCATGGGAATGTAATAATAGGAAAAAAAAATGACACCATCTTTTTTTAGCTTCAAATGGCTTGTTTACTTCAAAAAGAAATACCTCAGATCTGGTATATAAGTTTAGAAGTCACCATCCTATCCTAACATCAAATAAACATTGAACAAGTTGAAAATTCAACAACAGAAAAGAAAGAAAGAAAGAAAGAGAAAACAAAAGAAAGAAAGAAAGAAAGAAAGAAAGAAAGAAAGAAAGAAAGAAAATAAAAGAAAAATTTTGAAAAGAAAAAAGTCAACAACCATTTTTAGATGTGTAAAAGCAGTTAGGTCAAAGGGCAAGCTACTGCCCCCATGCTGGAGACAGACAGGTGAATACAAAGAAATGCAACTTATTGGAAAAGAAATTCATGACCTGAAACCTCTGTGGAAACCAGTGTAGGGGTAGGGAAACTGAACTGTAACCACTGAATTTCTGGAAGCTCAGTGTGGACAACTCTAAGAGTTAAGAACTTCAGGGAGATGCAGTTATGAGGTACCCTTATACTTTTATGAATTTTACCTCCTGGAGTTCTACCAGGTTCTCGCAGTGAATATCAGATAAAAATTCTCTCATGGTCTGCACTGGAGATACACCCGAACTCACTCTTTCTTTCTTTCCTTTTTTCTTTCTTTCTTTTTTTCCTTGTATTTCTTTCTTTTTTAAGAAAGTCTTTCCTTAAGAGAAAGTATTTAACCAGAGCCCAACTGCTGTCATTTTATCACAGCCTCACCAACCTGGGGAAATGGAGATATTCAATCCCAACTAACTCTAGCCTTTCACCTGGAGGAAGAGGAATACCCAATTCCATCCATTCTAGCCATCCTACCCCACCTAAGAAGGAACTGAAATGTACATGCAAAGTTCACAGTCTAGAAGCACAGGCTTACTAAAAGGTATGGAGACCTAATCATAGGACTTTAGAATGCCTCTCCTCCTCTACATAGTACCACCACAGTACTAAAGGCCTATTTATATTTTTTTATACCCAGTAAATCATGCCTGGCTATCAAGAAAAAAAAATCACAGAAAAAGGCAAAACACAGATTAGAAATATAGATTAAGCATCAGAAGTGGACTCAGTTCTCAACTGAGACTCAACAGGGATGTTGGAATTTAAGACCAGGAGTTTAAAAAGACAATGATTCATATGCTAAGGGCTCTAATAGGTTAAAGTAGACAGCATGGGAAAAACAAACAAACAAAAACAGATGGGCAATGTAAGCAGGGAGATGGAATTTTTTTTTTTTTTAAGATTTTATTTATTTATTTGACAGAGAGAGATCACAAGTAGGCAGAGAGGCAGGCATAGAGAAAGAGAAGGAAGCAGGCTCCCCACCGAGCAGAGAGCCCGATGCAGGGCCCGATCCCAGGACCCTGAGATCACGACCCGAGTCAAAGACAGCGGCCTAACCCACTGAGCCACCCAGGTGCCCCAGGAGATGGAAATTTTAAGAAAGAACAGAAAATAAATGCTAGAAATAAAAAACACAATAACAGGAATGAAGAATGCTTTTATGTGCTTATTAGACTGAGATGGCTGAAAAAAGAAACTCTGAGTTTGGAATATCTTAGTACAAACCTCTAAAATTGGTAAGCAACTAGAAAAATTATTTAAAAACAACAACATCAACAACAGAAGAGAATATCTATGGATGGGACAACTGCAAAAGATATAGCATACACATAATGGGAATGCCAGAAAGGGAAGAAAGGAGAAGAAAAAATATTTGAAGTAGTAATGATTGAAATTTTCCCAAATTAATGACCCCAATCCACAGATTAGGATGGCCAGGGAACATGAAGCAGGATTAATGCAAAAAAAGAAAAAGAAAAAGAAAGAAAAGATTGTAACTACATATATCATTTTCAAATTACAGAAAAATCAAAGATAAAGAAATAATTCTAAAAGAAGTAAGATGGGGGAATGGTACCTTACCTATAGAGGAAAAAGATAAGAATTATATCTTATAATCAACTTCCTCTCATAAACCATGTAAGAAAGAAGAGAGCAAAGTAAAATTTTTGAAGTGTTGAGAGGGAAAAAAAAAAAAAAAAACAACTACCAGCCTAGAATTATACACCTTACAAAATTGTCCTTCAAAAGTGAAGAAGAAATTTAGACTTCCTTGGACAAAAAATTTCAAGAGATTTTGCTGGCCTACTGGCCACCATTTCTTATAAGAAATGCTAAATAAAAGTTCCTTGGAGGGAAGGAAAATGATAAAAGTCAGAAACTTGGATCTACATAAAGAAAGGAAGAGCATTGGAGAAGGGATAAATAAAGGCAAATTATTTTTTAATCTATTCTTAATCTAACAGATAACAGTTTGTTCAAAAATAATATCAACAATGTATACAATTATTTATGTGTATGTAAATATATTATATGTGTATGTATACTCATGTATACTTATATATAAGTGAAATGAAAGACCTCAATGATACAAAGGACAAGATGAAGGATTTAGTACTATTTTGTTATTAAAGATACTCACTGTACCTGTGAAATGTTATCATGTTATTTAAAAATGAATGAGGATACTTGTAAATGTATATTACAAAGCCTAGGGCAACTACTAAAAAAATGAAAGAAGAAGTATACTAATATACCAAGAAAGGACAGAAAGTTAAATCATATCGGAACCTCCATATCTTTATAAAACATACCTACAAAAAATCTACACCTAACTATATACATACTTGAAGCTTTTCTACTAAGGTCAGGAAGAAGGCAAAGATGTTCCTTCTCATCACTTGTTTTCCACATCATACCAGAAGTCCTAGCTAACACACTAATACAATGAAAGGAAATACAAAGTATATAGTTTGGGGAGAAAAAAATAAAACACTGTAGATAACATGATGGTCTATGTAAAAAATCTGAAAGAATTGAATAAAACATCTGGAACTAAGAAGCAATTATAGCAAGGTTGTAGAATATACAATTAATATAAAATGTCAATTGTTTTCCTATATACCCACAATGAAGAAATGGAATGTGAAATTAAAGACATCATTTACATTAACATGCTCCAAAAAGAAATACTTAGGCATAAATCTATGAAAACAGAAGATCTATAAGAGGAAAACTACAAAACTCTGATGAAAGCAATCAAAAAAGAACTACCTAAATGGAGAGATATTTCATGTTAATGGACTGAAAGACTAAATATTGTCGAGATGTTAGTTCTTTCCAACTTGATCTCTAGATTCAGGACAATCCCAAGAAAAATCCCAGAAAGTTACTTAGTGGATATTGGCATACTGATTCTAATGTTTATATAAAGAGGCAAAAGACCCAGAATAGCTAGCACAATATCAAAGAACAAGAACAAAGTAGGAGGACTGACACCATCTGACTTCAAGGCATACTATAAAGCAACAGTAATTGAAACAATGTGGTATTGGTAAAAGAATATATAAAGAGATCAATAGAACTAGTATTAGTTCTATTAGTTCTATTATTCTATTAGTAATGGAGTCCCATAAATACAATTGATGGGTTCTTGAAAAAGGAGAAAAGGAAATATAATGGAGAAAAAGATAGTCTATTCAACAAATGGTGCTGGAACAACTGGACATCTACATGCAAAAAAGTTTTAAAAAATGGGTCAAATATCTGAACAGTCACCTCATCAAAGAAGATATACAGGTGGCATAATAAGATGCTCCACATGACGTTGTGGTACTGCAAACTCAAACAACAATGAGATATTACTACACACCTGTTAGAATGGACAAAATCTGAAATACCTACTATATCAAATATTGGCAGGGATGTGGAGAAACAGAAACTTTTATTCATTTTTTGTGGGAATAGAAGATGGTGTAGCGATTTTGGAAGATAGTCTGGAAGTTTCTTACAAAACTAATCACTAATCATACACTTACCATACTATCCAGAAATTACACTCCTTGGTGTTTACCAAAAAGAGCTGAAAACTTAACAACTACACAAAAAGTTACACATGGATGTTTATAGCCGCTTTATTTATAATTGCCAAAACTTTGAAGCAGCCAAGATGCCCTTCAGCAGGTGAAAGGATTAATAAACTGTGGTACATCCAGACAACAAAATGTTATTCAGTGCTAAAAATAAATGAGCTGACAAGCCACTAGAAGACATGGAGGAACCTTAAATGCATATTGCTAAGTGAAAGAAGCCATGTTGAAAGGACCACATGCTGCATGATTCCAACTATATGACATTCTGAAAATGGCAAAAATATTGAAAAACAATGAAAACATAATTGGTTGCCACTGGTCAGGGGAAGGAAGGAATGAACAGGCAAAGTACAGAGGCTTTCTTTTTATGACAGTGAAATTACTGTGTGTGATGCTATCATGGTGACACATGTCATTATAAATTTGTTAAAACTCATACAATGTACAACACCAAGAGTAAACTCTAATGTAAACTATCCCTGGGTGATAATAATATGCCAATGTAGGTTCATCAATTGTACCAGATGTACCACTCTGGTGGGGAATGTTGATAATAGGAGAAGATATGTATGTATTGGGGTAAGGAGGATATCAGAAATGTCTGTGCTCTTAGCTCAATACTGCTATAATTCTAAAACTGCTCTAAAAATAAAGTTTATTAAAAATTATAGGGAGATGCTCCTTGGAGAGTCTGCTTCTCCCTCTGACTTTCTCCCCTCTCATGCTCTCTCTCACTGTCTCTCTCCCAAATAAATAAAATCTTAAAAAAAAATTATAGGGAGAAAAATTACACCAGTTCTCATCTAAATCTTGGTAGAGTGTAATACACACGCTCTGTGCTGAATATCTCCATAAGGACAGCCATAAACACTTTGGGGATGCCAAGCCATTTGGTAAGACTACTTACACAATTTTGACCTATTTTTATTCTTGCTGTTTGTTTATAGAATAAAGTCTGAAATAATATATGACTAGCCTTTAAGAAAATCAGACATAGGGGCACCTGGGTGGCTCAGTAGGTTAAAGCCTCTGCCTTCGGCTCAGGTCATGATCCCAGCATCCTGGGATCGAGCCCTGCATCAGGCTCTCTGCTCACTGGAGAGCCTACTTTCTCCTCTCTCTCTCTCTGCCTGTCTCTCTGCATACTTGTGATCTCTGTCTGTCAAGTAAATAAATAAATAAATCTTAAAAAAAAATCAGATATAGCACATTTTTTTTCTGTCTCAATTTGGACCAAATTCACAATTTCTTTTCTTTTGTCTTTCTTTTTTTCCCCCTAAGCTCTAAGAATCCCACTTAAATGGAAAGTTGAGAATGTCTGAAGAGAAGTTCTCTGTTTAGGACTTCTAATAAAAAAGTGCTATAGATCTTTTCAATGTCAATGTTACAGCATGCCAGGAAAACTGCTGTTCACCAGGCTGTAAAGAAGTCCTGAAACTGATTTTACATTTTAATATGTACTGTCAAGAATTGTGACTGATCAGAGATTTTAGCCTACTTTCAAATTCACAATTTAATGAATACTGGCAGAAGACATGAGACCCCTGGGTCAGAGACAAAGGATGGCATTAGTCACAACATAGCAGTAACCAGAGTATCATTACAAGGATCCTGGCATTCCAATTCACACTGGGCAATATGATAAGAGCCAAGTGATGCCAGCATATCAAGCAGAATGGAAATGTTAGACCTTTGCAAAGGCCTTTGGATAAACTGCAGTGATTTTAGAAAGAGGGGTTGCATATAAATTTGAGAAACAATTTTTAAAGCTTGGACCCAGACAAGCAGTGTTAGCATCCCCTGGGAACTTGTTAAAAATGCAAATTATCTAGCCTCACCTTAGACTTTGAGAATCAGACACTCTCAGGTTGGATCCCAGTAATGTATATTTTAAGAACGTTAAAGCTTGAAGCTACAAATGATTCTGTACTGAAGACTGAGAATCATTACATTAAAGGAAACAAGCAAAAGGCTGATTCACAAAGTTATGAAACATGGCACTGTTAATGTTTTATGATATATTGTCACTTGCTAGAATAATTACCACAGATAAAGCTTGAGTATGAGTGTTTCATTCATTCATTCATTTATTCATGCATAAACTTTTAAACTCAACATCAATTAATTAAGCATTCATTATGTACAAGGTATTATATGTGCTTTGGAGACAGCAGTAAGCAAAACCACTCACAAAGTGCTATAAAATGCCACAATGTTCAAATTCAAAGTTTTTCACGAAGTGTAAAATAATTTTAACTTATATACAATTAAAAAAATTTGAACAGTTTATAGACACCTTTAGCCATACAATAAACCCACCTGGGAAGCTTGAGCAAGTTTAATTCTGAAGCCAATTACATCAGAAATTCTTGGAATGGTGACTCTGTTCCCCCAAGCGATTCTAATGCAAACTAAAATGAAGAAACACGGGCGCCTGGGTGGCTCAGTGGGTTAGAGCCTCTGCCTTTGGCTCAGGTCATGGTCCCAGGGTCCTGGGATCGAGCCCCGCATCAGGGTCTCTGCTCGGCAGGGAGCCTGCTTCCTCCTCTCTCTCTGCCTGCCTCTGCCTACTTGTGGTTTCTCTCTGTCAAATAAATAAAATATTAAAAAAAGAATAAAAATAAAAAAATAAAAAAAAATAAAATGAAGAAACACTCACTTCTATTATTTTATTTAAGTGGCATGAAAGACATTAGTTACTGAATATGATTATTGATATCCTCTGTAGTATAGCATTAACGAGTATTCAGCACAAGTTACAATATTGTCATGTCGCTAAACATCAGTACCTATAAATAACCTGATTTTTTTTCAGTTAAAGTCCAAATGTTTTAAATGAAGAAAGTCACCTTGGGGATTCAAAGAACTATTTCTTGTTTCTTACATCAAACACAAGAAGTCATTGAATTTATAGTAAGTTCAAATATCTCTTTTTAGAATCCTTAAATGTAAAATCAAGATGCATCATTTCTAGAGGAAAGTAGATAAAACTTGTTAACATTTTTCCAAAGATTTTATTTTATTTTATTTTATTTTATTTTTTATTATGTTATGTTATGTTAGTCACCAAACAGTACATCATTAGTTTTTGATGTAGTGTTCCATGATTCATTGTTTACATATAATACCCAATGCTCCATGCAGTAAGTGCTCTCCTTGATACCCATAACCAGGCTCACCCATCCACTTCCCCCAAAACCCTCAGTTTGTTTCCTGGAGTCCATAGTCTCTCATAGTTCATCTTCCCCTCTGATTCCCCCCTCCCTTTCATTTTCCCCTTCCTTCTCCTAATGTCCTCCAGGCTATTCTTTATGATCCACATATAAGTGAAACCATGTGATAATTGTCTTTCTCTGCTTGACTTATTTCACTCAGCATAATCTCCTTCAGTCCCATCCATGTCGATGCAAATTCGGGTATTCATCCTTTCTGATGGCTGAGTAATATTCCATTGTATATATGTACCACATCTTCTTTATCCATTCATCTGTTGAAGGGCATGTCATCTCCTTCCATAGTTTGGCTATTGTGAACTTATTCCTATGAACATTGGGGTGCATGTGCCCCTTCTTTCCACTACATCTGTATATTTGGAGTAAATACCCAGTAGTGCAATTGATGGGTCATAGGGTAGCTCTATTTTTAAGTTTTTGCGGAACCTCCACACTGTTTCCCAAAGTGGTTGTACCAACTTACATTCCCACCAACAGAGTGAGAGGGTTCCCTTTTCTCCACATCCTCTCCAACATGTGTTCCTTCCTACATTGTTAATCTTTGCCATTCTAACTGGTGTAAGGTGGCAGTTTAATGTGGTTTTGATATGAATTTCCCTGATGGCTAATGACGGTGAACATTTTTTCATGTGTCTGCTAGCCATTTGTATGTCTTCATTGGAGAAGTGTCTGTTCATGTCTTCTGCTCATTTTTTAACTTTATCTGGTTTTTGGGTGTTGAGTTTGAGAAGATCTTTATAGATCTTAGATATCAGCCTTTTGTCTATAGTGTTATTTGCAAATACCTTCTTCCATTCCAGGGGTTACCTCTTTGTTTTGTTGACTGTTCCCTTTGCTGTGCAGAAGCGTTTTATCTTGATGAAGTCCCAAAAGTTCATTTTTGCTTTTGTTTCTCTTGCCTTTGGAGACATGTCTTGAAAGAAGTTGCTGTGGCCAATTGCCAAGGACCAGTCTTGACTGAACAGAGAAATCTGAGTTCAGGGGTGGGAATGAGAAAGAAAAAGATGAAGAATGGGATTGGGAGGGTTGCAACTAATGCTGAGAGGCCATTTATTGGTTTGCAGTAGTTTTATATGATTCAAGCACAATACAATCATGTGGGAGTCACCATGATCATTGCACAGATAATTCAATAGAACAATCAACAGGACTATCTACTGATAAATAACAGTTTCCTCATTTTGGGCCATTTTACTATATTACATCGGATCAGAACAACATGGAATCCTGTCAGCAGCTAGCTTAAGGACAAATCTATTTTTCTATGCCTACTTTCTGCTATGTGGTTCATGTGCTTCTACAAGCTGCTGTTATGGCAGCCCTTTAGGGCTGAACTGTGGTGGGTAGGGCTGGTCCCTGACCTGGCCCTAAGACTGCAAGGACCTATAGCTTGCTGTCTGATCACAACAGCTGATGTCAAGGAGGTTACTGCCTATGTTCTCTAGGATTTTGATGGATTCCTGTCTCACGTTGAGGTCTTTCATCCATTTTGAGTTTATCTTTGTGTATGGTGTAAGAGAATGGTTGAGTTCCATTCTTCTATACATAGCTGTCCAATTTTCCCAACACCATTTATTGAAGAGACTGTCTTTTTTCCACTGGGTATTTTTTCTTGCTTTGTCAAAGATTAGTTGACCATAAAGTTGCTGGTCCATATCTGAGCTCTCTACTCTGTTCCATTGGTCTGTGTGTCTGTTTTTGTTCCAGTGCCATGCTGTCTTGGTGATCACAGCTTTATAATAAAGCTTGAAATCAGGCAATATGATGCCCCCAGCTTTGTTTTTCTTTTTCAACACTTCCTTGGCAATTTGGGGTCTTTTCTGGTTCCATACAACTTTTAGGATTGTTTGTTCCAGCACTTTGAAAAATGCCGATGGTATTTTGATTGGGACTGCATTGAAAGTATAGATTGCTCTAGGCAGCATAGACATTTTAACAGTATTTATTCTTCCGATCTGTGAGGATAGAATGTTTTTTGATATTTTTGTGTCTTCTTCAGTTTCTTTCATGAGTGTTCTATAGTTCCTTGAGTATGATCCTTTACCTCTTTGATTAGGTTTATTCCAAGATATCTTGTGGGTTTTGGTGCTATTGTAAATGGAATCAATTCCCTAATTTCTCTTTCTATAGTTACATTGTTAGTGCACAGGAAAGGAGCTGATTTCTGTGCATTGATCTTGTATCCTGCCACATTATTGAATTGCTGTATGAGTTCTGGTAATTTGGGGGTGCAGTTTTTTGAGTTTTCCACATGAAGTATCATATCATCTGCAAAGAGAGAGTTTTATTTCTTCTTTGCCAATTTGAATACCTTTTATTTCTTTTTGTTGTCTTATTGTTGTTGCTAGGACTTCGACTAATAGTGGTTAGACTGGGCTTTCTTGTCATGTTCCAAGGAAAAAGTTCTCAGCTGAGAGCTTTTCCCCACTGAGAATGAGATTTGCTCCGGGTATTTCATAGATGATTTTTATGAAATTGAGGTATGTTCCCTCTATCCCTATACTCTGAAGAGTTTTAATCAGAAAAGGATGTTGTATTTTGTCAAATACTTTTTCTGCATCAGTTGAGAGGATCATATGATTCCTGTCTCTTCTCTTAATAATGTGTTCTATCACATTGATTGATTGGTGAATGTTGAGCCACCCTTGCATCACAGGAATGAATCCCACCTGGTCATGATGAATAATCTTTTTAATTACTATTGGATCCTATTAGCTAGGATCTTGTTGAGAATTTTGGCATCCATGTTCATCAGGGATATTAGTCTGTAATTCTCCTTTCTGATGGGGTCTTGGACTGGTTTTGGGATCAAACTAATCCTGGCCTCATTGAATGAGTTTGGAAGTTTTTCTTCTGTTTCTATTTTTTGAAACAGTTTCAGGAGAACAGTTATTATTTCTCCTTTGAATGTTTGGTAGAATTTCCCTGGGAATCCTTCAGACCCTGGACTCTAGTTTTTTTGGGAGGTTTTTGATCACTGCTTCAATTTCATTACTGGATATTGGTCTTTTCAGATTGTCAGTTACTTCCTGATTCAGTCTTGGTGGTTTACAGATTGCTAGGAAGCCATCCATTTCTTCTGGGTTGTTTAATTTATTGGCATATAGTTGTTGATAATAATTTGTAATAATCATTTCTATTCCCTTGGTGTTAGTCATGAGCTCTCCCCTTTCATTCATAACTTTATTAATTTGGGTACTTTCTCTTTTCTTTTGGATTAGTTTGGCCAGTGGTTATAAATCTTATTAATACAAAGAACTGCTTCTAGTTTCTCTGATCTGCTCTACTGTATTTCTGGTTTCTAATTCATTGATCTCTGCTCTAATCTTAATTATTTCTCTTCTATGGCTTGGCTTAGGTTTTTTTTTTAATTAATTAATTTATTTTTATTTGTTTATTTACAGCATAACAGTGTTCATTGTTTTGGCATCACACCCAGTGCTCCATGCAGTACGTGCCCTCCCTATTACCCACCACCTGGTTCCTCAACCTCCCACCCCCCTCTCCTGCCGCCCCTTCATAACCCTCTGGTTGTTTTTCAGAGTCCATAGTCTCTCATGGTTCATCTCCCCTTCCAGTTTCCCTCAACTCCCTCTCCTCTCCATCTCCCCATGTCCTCCATGTTATTTGTTATGCTCCACAAATAAGTGAGACCATATGATACTTGACTCTCTCTGCTTGACTTATTTCGCTCAGCATAATTTCTTCCAGTCCTGTCCATGTTGCTACAAAAGTTGGGTATTCGTCCTTTCTGATGGAGGCATAATACTCCATTGTGTATATGGACCACATCTTCCTTATCCATTCATCCGTTGAAGGGCATCTTGGTTCTTTCCACAGTTTGGCGACCGTAGCCATTGCTGCAATAAACATTGGGGTACAAATGGCCCTTCTTTTCACTACATCTGTATCTTTGGGGTAAATACCGAGCAGTGCAATTGCAGGGTCATAGGGAAGCTCTATTTTTAATTTCTTCAGGAATCTCCACACTGTTCTCCAAAGTGGCTGCACTAACTTGCATTCCCACCAACAGTGTAAGAGGGTTCCCCTTTCTCCACATCCTCTCCAGCACACATTGTTTCCTGTCTTGCTAATTTTGGCCATTCTAACTGGTGTTAGGTGGTATCTCAATGTTGTTTTAATTTGAATCTCCCTGATGGCTAGTGATGATGAACATTTTTTCATGTGTCTGATAGCCATTTGTATGTCTTCGTTGGAGAAGTGTCTGTTCATATCTTCTGCCCATTTTTTGATATGATTATCTGTTTTGTGTGTGTTGAGTTTGAGAAGTTCTTTGTAGATCCTGGATATCAACCTTTTGTCTGTACTGTCATTTGGCTTAGGTTTTATTTGTTGTTCTTTCTCCAGTTCTTTAAGGTTTAAGTTAGTCTGCATATTCAAGATTTTTCTATTTTTTTTGAGTGAGGCTTGGATGGCTAAGTACTTACACTTAGGACCACCTTTGCCGTGTCCCATAGTTTTTAGACCAATGCGTTTTCATTCTCATTGGTTTCCATGAATTGTTTAAGTTCTTCTTTGATTTCCTTGTTGACCCAAACATCCTTAAGTAGCATGGTCTTTAGCTTCCAAGTGTTTGAATTTCTTCCAATTTTTTTTCTTGTAATTGAGATCCAGTTTCAAAGCATTGTGGTCTGAGAATATGCAGAGAATAACCTCAATTTTTTTATATCATTTGAGACCTGATTTGTGACCCAGTTTGTGGTCTATTCTGGACAAAGTTCCATGTGCATTTCAGAAGAATGAGTATTCGGTTGTTTTAGGGTAAAATATTCTGTATATATCCACAAAGTCCATCTGGTCCAGTATGTCAGTGAAAGTTCTTGTTTCTTTGTTGATTTTCTGCTTAGATGGTTTGTCTAGTGCTGAGACTGGAGTGTTGAGTTCTCCTACTATTAATGTATTATTATCAACATATCTCTTTATTTTGGTTAACAGTTGGTTTAGGTAATTGGCTTCTCCCACATTGGGGGCATAGATATTTAAAATTGTTATATCTGCTTGTTGGATAGACCTTTTAAGAATGGTATAGTGTCGGGGCGCCTGGGTGGCTCAGTGGGTTAAAGCTTCTGCCTTCAGCTCAGGTCATTATCCCGGAGTCCTGGGATCGAGCCCCACATTGGGCTCTCTGCTCTGAGGGGAGCCTGCTTCCTCCTCTCTCTCTGCCTGCCTCTCTGCCTACTTGTGATCTCTGTCTGTCAAATAAATAAATAAAAATCTTTAAAAAAAAAAAAGAATGGTATAGTGTCCTTCTGTATCTCTTACTATAGTCTTCAGCTTAAAATCTAATTTGTCTGATATGAGAATTACAACCCCAACTTTTTTTTTTTGAGGTCCATTGGCATGAAAAACGGTTCTCCATCCTCACACTTTCAGTCTGGATGTATCTTTAGGTTCAAAGTGAGTTTCTTGTTGACAGCATATGGATGGGTCATGTCTTTTTATCCAAACTGCAACCTTGTTCCATTTCATGGGAGCATTTAGGCCATTTACATTGAGAGTGATTATTGAAAGATATGATTTTATTGTCATCATATTGCCTGGGAAGTCCTTGTTTCTATAGATTGTCTCTGTAAATTTCTATTCTATATCACTGCTGGGGTCTTTCTCCTTTTATCAAAACATATTCTTTCATTTTCTGCTGAATTTGGAAGCTCCTTGTCTCTCCATCCATTCTGAATGATAGCCTTCAGGATAAAGTATCCTTGGCTGCATGTTCTTCTCATTTAGTACCCTGAATATGTCTTGCCAGTCCTTTCTGGTTTGCCAAGTATCTGTGGACAGGTCTGATATTACTCTGATGTTCCTCCCTCTGTACATAAGAAATCTCTTCCCCTTTACCACTTTCAAGATTGTTTCCTTGGATCTAAGATTTGAGAATTGTAATATTATATGTTGTGGCATCAGTCTGTTCCCTTCATTCTTGGGAGGGGTCCTCTCTGCCTCTTGGACATGAATGATTGTTTCCTTCCCCAGATTAGGGAAGTTCTCAGCTACAATTTGCTCAAATATATCTTCCAGACCTCTCTTTCTCTCTCCACCCCCCCCCCCCCCCGGGATCCCAACAATTCTGATACTGGAATCTTTCCTTGAGTCATTAATCTCTCTTATTGGCTTTAATCTGTTTTTCCCATGCCTCCTCAGTTTTCTTCCTTTCTATCATCTTATTTTCTATCTCACTAATTCATTCCTCTGCCTTGTTTCCTTGGCAGTCAGAGTATCCAGCTTGGACTGCATTTCATTCGTAGCATTTTTTTATGCTTAATTCCATTAAAATTAAATCTCATTTCTTCCCTTAAAAATTCTATATTGTCATTAATATTTTTCTATAGCCTAGATATCAACTTCACAATAGTTACTATGAAGTTTATTTCTGATATCTTGGTTATATCCATATCCATAGGTCTGCAGCAGAGGCCACAGCCTCTTATTCTTTTCTTTATTGGGGTTCCTCTTTTTAGCCTGTTGAGATATGGTGAGGGAATGTACAGAGTCTGAAGTATTAACTACAACCCAAGCAAGATCCACCTGTTTTATAGGGACCTTAAAGTTGTCATTCTCTTATTCTTCCAGCCAGTCTTCTGGGGGAGCGACCTGCCACTATGTTGTTCAGGCAACCCTGTTTGGGCAGAGTTCCCTGCCACCTGTGTGTGTGTGGAGGGGAATGGACTCAGTGAAAACTGTTTTGGGGGAGCTTTTGTTCTCTGGTAGCTTTCCCTGGTAGCTTTCTGCATCTCTTCTGAGAACTGACTGCATCCAAATCTCTGTCTCAGAACAGATAGATTGCAGTCTGCTCTTATGACCACTCCAGGCCACACTGTCTCCATTTCTTTCTGTGCTGCTAAAAACCTCAGTCTCCTGTGTTATGCACCCCATTGCAGCAGTCCCAGATGTCACTCCCTGGGCCAGGCATATCTCTGTCTTTTGTGCTTCTAAAACCACAAGGCACTCCCCTTCACATGTTACACAGTTCCAGATTCCTGTTTGGGGTGATGCCTTAAAGGTCTTTCCCCACCACTACCGGTCTGTGATTCTGTCCCAGCACAGGACACTTGTATGCTCTGGTGTACTCTCACCTCCCCAGCGCAAGTTTACGGAGGTTCCCTCCCCTTTCTGTTTATATCCTGATATCTGCCCACAGAATCAGGGCTCCCTGCTTCATACCCTGAGACCAATCACAGGAGATATTCTGTTTGTAGAGATCCAAATGTGTCTTCTTACATGTTAAGACTGGTTCCATAGGTGTTCAGAATGGTTTGGTTAATAATCAGATTAATTCATGGGACCAGTTGAAATAGTGTCCCCTATTCCTCCACTATCTTTTATTTTTTTAATCCAGGTTTTATTCCTTATGTTATGCTAGAAGATGAAATGAAAGGGTAAGAAAGAAATGTGAAAATTACATGAACTTAAAGGGGATTTACATAGGAAAGGAAAATGAAAGTTGTGATTTTAAGTCCCTGTAGAAAAATTACCTTTAAATATCAAATAGCTATATTAAAATCATTTCACACACACACAAAAAAAAAAAAAAATTCAAGAAGATTGCTTACACATGTAAAAATAAAAAGCACTTTTCTGGGGGTAAGAGAATGTTGGTTTATCCCTAGTTCTGCCTTCATAATTAGGCAGATTTAGAAGACCTTTTACATGTTTCCTGACTTGAAAAATTCTATTTGGCATTCCTTATTTCAGTATCAGTGATCTATTACCACATTAACTGTGTGTGAGAAACAACCACAAAACTTTAGTGCCATGCAACAGTAATTTATTTAAGCTCATGTGTTTGAAGTTCAAAGACTTAGGGCTAGGTGTTTTGGGTCTCAAATGGCTTCCTTATATTTTGAGATTCAGCTGACTCAAGGCTGGGGACTCAAGCGTCTGTGGATCAGCTGGTTGCAGGCTGAGATGACTGGTCTCTGCTCTATTCTTCTCACCTCTCTGGCAGGGTTATTAAAGTGTATTCTCATGGTGAAGGCAGATGAAAAAGAACAGGAGTACATGCTGGTGCTTTACAAACCTTAAGTCACAAGGAAGATTACTACAAAGTTACATGACAGAGTTCACAGATGCAGGGAAGGGTACGAATGAGATTTTTTTTACAGTCTACTATAAGCTACCCTCTAAAACAATTATTCTCATTCTTATTTGTTATTAATTTCCCCATCCCCAGACCTCCAAAAGTTTTATCTCATCGTTACATCAGACTTGAAATCCAGATATTATAAGGCTTCTTTTGATCTGGAGGTTTGTGAATGAAAAAAAAAAGTAAATACAATAGATATAGTAATCATTGGTCAAAAGTAATTCTGGAATTCTCTGGACAAATATTGTCAGGTCTGTCATATGCAAAGTTGCTAGGCTATTGGTTGACAAGGTCATTGAGAAATGTGAGTAGAAACTGGTTAGATATACATGAAACAGGTAGAAAATAGAGACAGACTTCCCACAATAGTGTTCGGAGAGAATAGTCTGAAGGCTCTTGCTACAATAACTTTGCCATTTAGCATATGGTGTAAAATTTAGACTACTATTTAATACCTTATTTTTATCAGTACATTTTAAAAACATACAATAATCCCTTTCATTAGCAATTTGTTAAATAAAAATTAAAGCTACATGTTTGGGGGAAAAAAATACCAGCTTTTCATTTTCCAAATTTGATGACGAATATGTAACTTACACAAACTAGATGCCAGAATTTTCCTTCTGCCAAAGAGACTTCATGGTATTTGTGACTATATGAAAACCAGAAAATGGAAATGTCTATTTTTGCTTAAAAAACATCATAATAATTTATATAAAATAATTGCTATAAAAATAAGTGAACATGACAATCTACTGCCTGTGGCTTTAGGAAATGTATTTATGTATTTCTTTATGCATAGTGACTTTTGATTTAAAGAATTGTTTTTTGAGGGTACATTTAATGATTTTCTTTTGCACCTAGAAAAGTAAAGCAACAGTTTTTTTCATGTTTTTGATTCATTAAGAAAAAGAAATTTCAAATAGTTAAGTTATACCAATTTTATTTTTATTAGTGTCACCAGATATTTTAAGTAGAAAATCAGTCAAGTTAATTCCAAGAATTCCAACCATTCCAAGAATGGTTTGATCTTTTTCATCTAATTAAAAAAATGTTTTGAATGAGATTTTGGAAATTAATTTTTAAGTATAAGATCTGAGAGTGTTGCAAATAATACTGCAAACTAAGTTAAATTTATCAATATTGAGGATAAAATTATTTACCATGGTGTCAGGGCATGAATTTGCTAAAGGAAAAGTTCTACCTTGAGGCAAATAAATTGATATTAAGAAACCAATTGAATAGAAATATACTTGGGAGTGTGGTATTAATATAATCAAAATTCTACCTATGTGAGTGATAAAATTACACTAATCAAATCAGAAGGTATAATTATTAAAAATTATAAATACTTATATATGTCTGCATATAGTTTTATATGTTTATATATAGGTAAATAATGATATTTTAGACGTTAAGACAAAATAAAAATGGAGAGATACTATCATTAGGAAACTTAAAGAAAATACTACAGCTAATCCATAACCCAAAAGAAAAATCAGAACAGATTAAATGTAGAAATACATAGTTAAAAATGAAGAACAAAATGAAGTTAAATACATAGCTAGACTTAAATAAATAGTAGCTGTCTAAAATAATGATTTTTTTTGTTTGTTTTTAAATTATATATATAGGGGTACCCAGGTGGCTCAGTTGGTTAAGCATCCAACTCTTGATTTCACCTCAGTACCTCATGTCATGGTCTCAGCATTGTGATATCAAGACTTGCATTCGGCTCCGAGCCAAAGGGAGTCTGCTGAAGATACTCTCTCTTCTTCTCCCTCTCCTTCAGCCCTTCCCCCTGCTTGTGCTTTCTTTCTCTCTAAAATAAATACATACACACACACACACACATATATATATATATGTATATATATGTATGTGTATATCATTGTATATAATATATGCATTACATGTCAATATTAGCATATTTGCAGGTGGTAGTGATTACAGGTAAAATACTCAAAGGTCTTTATATTGTCTGGAAGACAGTAAAAGTAGATCATTAGTCTTCAATATATTTGTGTAACATTTTATAATACCTATTATTTTCACTATTAAAAATAAAAATAGTGATATATATAAAAATAAAATATTGTTTCATTAAGAAAGTAATAAAGTAGAAAGCAGAAATAAAGTAAATAAAAAATGGAATCAAAAGTTAAGGTGAGAGGCACCTGGGTAGCTCAATGGATTAAACATCTGCCTTTGGCTCAGGTCATGATCTCAGGTTCCTGAGATTGAGCCCTGTGTTAGCCTTCCCTGCTCAGTGGGGCATCTCTTTCTCCCTTTCCCTGTGCTCCCCACCCATCCAATCATGTTCTCTCTCTTTCTCTCTCAAATAAATAAATAAAATCTTTAAAAAAAAAGTTATGATGTATATTTGGTACAAATAGAAAATCAGTAGTAAGTCTGTAGATATATATTACCAAATATATTAGCAATTACATTAAAAGGAGACAGATTAAATATTCCAATTGAAACACAAAGACTGTATGGCTGAATACAAAAACAAAACCACCTATATCCTGCTTAAATAAGAAAATTCTTAAATACTAAGAATAAAGGTTGAAAATAAACAGGTATGTACCAGTCAACAGTATCAGAAACATGATTGGTTTAACTGTAGTGATATCAGGTAAAGCAAACTTTAAAGAAGAAAGCATTAATAGAGACAAAGAGAAAATTTTTAATAACAAAATAATCAATCTACCAAGAATATTTAACAATGCTAAATTTGTATGACATTAATACAGCCCTGAAATGTATACTGCAAAAATTAACAGAACTGAAAGGAGAAATTTAAAAAAAAATGCTAACTGATGAAAGAGGTTTTAACAGTCATCTTTGAATAAATGTAAATATATGAGAAAACATAAAACAATGCTCCTTTTATACATGACCTACTATGTATTTTCAACTTTAGAACTAGTAGCCTTAAATTTATAATTCATTAGCAATTCACTCACCAAAATTTATTAAAGTGCAATTAGCCAGATTAGGATACAGAAGGGAATAAAACATTCATTTTCTTTACGAAACTAACAACGAATGGGAAGATATAAATAGATTACTACATTACAGAATAATAAGAGTTTACAGTTACTATAGGGGCATAAGAAAGGAGTTATAAGATTCAGAAGATGTACTTAACTTTATTTTGAGATGTGAAGAATGATTTGAAAACATGACCAAACAGAGCCCTGAAAGAAGAATAAGGCCTTTTGAGAATGGTAATTGTGTCTCATTTATTTTGAATTATCAGTGTCTAGCATATCTGAGAAGAGTTCTTCAGCTGAAAAATGGAATAAAGACTATTCCAGGCAGACACAGATGCCATAAGAGAGTGGGGAGCTTCAGGGACCTGCTGATTCTGCACAGGTTTTATGGGACCTATAAAGAAGTAAAGTCAGGAAAGCTAAGTTGAAAACCAGTTATTGAAGAAATTCAGATAACTGAGACCTCTGTAAGTTTTGGAGTCCTTCCTGAACATAACAAAAGGCAACAATTCAGATTATCTAACTTTGGAAAAAAAAATATCTCATAGTTTGGGGCCCGTAGGTGGCTCAGTCAGTTAAGAATCTGACTCTTGATTTCATTTCAGGTCATGATCTCAGTGTCCTAGGATCAGCTTCAAGTCAGGCTCCGCCCGCAGTGGGAAATCTGTTTGAAGACTCTTTTCCTTTCCCTCTGCCCCTCCTCTACTCATTCTCTCTCTTTCTCTCTCCCTCTCTTAAATAAATAAATAAATCTTAAAAAAAAATTTATAGTTCAAGTGTGAAACAAAGGAATGGAAGATGTGCCATTTTACTATCAAGGATAGATTCAAGTAGAACACATAGAAATTTTAAGCATTGATTTTTAAAGTTTAGGAAAGTGTTTAACAAGTACACTTAAGATGTTCCTTGTTTTGAAAATGCCAATATATTCCTTTTGTGTAATTATTTAGAGTATATGAAACATTTGTAGATTTATATGTAATTCAAATTTTTGACTAAAATAATTTTTTGTCATACTTAAGTGAAGCACACATACACACACACATATATAATATATATGTACAGATATACATATGTATATAATATATGTAATACATGTACAAAAATTAGACATGGCATGATTCAGAGCCGCAGAGGTGCCCAGCTTCAAATCTTTCATTAACTTTAAAACATGTCTTTTGAGGAAAAATTGAAATTTTAAACTATTTCATATTAGAGAAATACATTCAGAATCATGCTCTGGATTAAAACTGACAAAGTCGCAATGTAATGAAAATTTTTTACTGTATTCACTTCTGTAGTTTATTGGAAATTTTACAAATATTTGCAAAGACCTGTGTCATTGTTAGAGATAGGTGTATTTATATATGTTGCAGGGTTCAGGACATATTACCTTGAAATATGGCATCTTGGCCTATTGAATTTAAGTTGAAGCAGTTTCAGAAAATGGCAGAAATAGGAAGGTCACTTTGACCTCCACCTTGCCTTGCACATCTCCCCTGAAACAGATCAGAAAAGCCACATGTGAGAAATGCAGTCTCTACGCCCAGAGAAAAGGAGCATCTTTATCTCCAAAGACAAAAGACATCAAGAAAAATCTTACCAAACAGGCCTTACTAATTTTCCTCCAGTTTACTGCACTTACATCATACTCCTTAACCTATCCTGTTATTACAGGACTTCACTCTTTTCATCAAACTTAACGTTAAAAACAACAACAACAACAGGGATCTTTATTTCCTTTTGAAGTCTCCTGTGTCATGTAAAATTAATATTAAATAAATTTGTATGCTTTTCTCACATTAATTTTGTCTTTGTCAGTTTAATTTTTAGGTCCAGACAGAGACTGTAAGAGTGTCAAGGAAAAGCTTTTCCTCCACTACACATGGAAGAAAATGTGTAACAGGAAAGAAGAGAAGAGGTACCAAAATAGAATATCAAAATTGATCAAAGTATTTTGAAAGGAATATTACATTTAATTCTCTTCATAAATTTTGACTGCATCCTATAAATGTACTTCTTATGATAGGCTATTTAATTACCTGATTAACTGTAATGGCTACTTTGCATCAATAATCAAGTCAACAATCTGTGATTTTTAAATTCCCTAAATGTGCATTCACAGGATATACTGTAACAGCTCCAAGACTTTTTGGTCTACCGGACCATTGACCTGAAATTTACAAACTCGTTAAATATGTATTTTGATGATAGGTTGGAAAAGCTTTTGCACCAAGTCAATGATCTGTTTCTTCAGAATGTTTAAGAGCATTTTTACATGCAAGATCATGTTGTTGTTGTTGTTTTAATTTTTTTTTAAGCAGTTCTCACTATGTATTTCCTTTAGAGCTGAAGGGTTATGTCCTATTTTGTCAGTGATGTGTGAAACAAAGATTGACACAATAAATTTTAGTGGTCCCACTGGAGATATTATCATATTAGTAGGATAACATTTCCATGTTTAAGTAAACATGCATATGTGTTTATCTGAAAACCATAAAGCTCATATTTGGGTCCATCATTTTTGTCCCTTAGTGTAGTTCACCATAGTGCACTCCTTCTTCATGCTTAAATTAAATATACCCAGCTAGTCAATATTCACAAAACTATTTGAATAGTTATATGCATGCCTGCCCATGTCCATCAAATTGCTCAGAAATTTTGAGGGACATTATATGCATCTTTATTTATCGCCTACTAATATTACTACTAATATCTGTCATCAATGGATTGCTTTTTAACCCAACACTTATTTTATTTATCTGCCAGGACTCATCTTCCTATCCTAAGTGCTAAATAATTATTTTGCTATATTACTTTCAGTAAATTAATTATCAGTGGATTTCATAGCATTTGTCTCCATAATATCAATTTAATTTAATTGTATTAAATTATTCAAAGTATCATATCCATCTTACACTTTGTGATAGAAAATGTAGAACTACTTGAAAATCTTATTGCTGGTACTAATAGGTATGGAGAGGTCAATTCACTCTATTTTTTTTTCTTTTATCCTTTATAAAAACATTTAATCTGAATATAGCTGACATACAACATGACACCAGTTACAGGTGTATAACGTAGTGATTCAAACTTCTCTATATGTTAAACTTACTTTTATTTTTTCAAAGTGAATGTTAAATTAGTTAGAATGGATAAAAGACATCTAAACTATTCCTAATTTCAATGGGAACATTGGTGACTCCCATTTTTCCTATATTCTAAAGAGCCTGGAAAAAGATCGAAGGGTAAAAATATCACATAACATAGTATATTTTGTTGGTTGAATGTTGTGTTTCAATTACAGTTTACTAGAGTTTTTTTGTTCATTTTTAAATTTTTTTAAATTTCTTGAAGATTTTTGAAATACATGTCAGCAGTAGTGTATTGTTTTGTTAGCTGGATCTATAATGAGACATGTTAGCTAGATGAGATATGAAATAAAAACAAGCAAAGAAAAAAGTTTTGTAAAAATTTTTATTACAAATTTTTGTGTTTGAATACATCTAATCATTGTATAGTTCATATAGGACTTTTAATTTATACTATTTCACACTGAAATTTTGTTCCCCTTCTTATTACTATTCAATACCAGCTAATGGAATTATTTTGACATTCAAACATTTAACACAAAAAACGATCCAGGTCAACTGGAGATTTTTATGTTTTTTTCCGGGTTATAGCAGTTTAACATCCATCTGTCAAAATTAAGAAGGCTTAGGAATCAAATGTGTAAGCGAGTTTTTAATAGTACTTTAAAAATAAAAATGATTTTTAGACTATATAAATAAGTTTAATTAGGCCTCTGAATTTCTAGAGGCAGGACTGCTGATCTTTTGAACTCTCTGTTGATAAGCATCTTGAAACAGGTCAAAATTTGCCCCTTAATTATTTGGCAATATTCCAGCACAGGTTTGCGAAAAGTGTAACATTGACTTTTATTTTTCCTCCTCTGGGTGGTAATGGAACTTGCAACATTTGAGAAATGTGTTACATTTCTGTCAGTCAGGAACTTTCTCTCTCCTATTTTATTTAAAATCTACTAAGGAAAGTGTACGTGGCATTCTGTTTCAGATTGCAAAACTGTTTCTACTGGGATCACAGTCATGCAGTCTCTTTTCCCATTCTTACTCACAGTTCGATCTCCACTTTCCAATTTCTTTCTTTCCTGTTCTAGTAGTCAGGCCGGAAAACCGGCAATGGGTAAACAAAACAAAACAAGTAACTTCATCCAGTAATTTTTGTCAACCTAAGAACCAGAAACCTGTTCAAAATGCATTGCATTTATTTGGGATCAAAGAATTGCAATTTGCGGTAGACAGATTTAGGTGATAACCTGAATCGTGTCCCTCACAGGAGGTGGACTCAGGGTTTTGAGGGGAAAGAAAAAGATTAGATGAGTGGTTTTTAAGAAAAGGATATTGGGAAGTGCTCCACGTCACTCGGCATCAGGGAAATACAAATCAAAACCACAATGAGATATCACCTCACACCAGTCAGAATGGCTAAAATTAACAAGTCAGGAAATGACAGATGCTGGAGAGGATGTGGAGAAAGGGGAACCCTCCTCCACTGTTGGTGGGAATGCAAGCTGGTCCAACCACTCTGGAAAACAGCATGGAGGTTCCTCAAAATGTTGAAAATAGAACTACCCTATGACCCAGCAATTGCACTACTGGGTATTTACCCTAAAGATACAAACATAGTGATCCGAAGGGGCACGTGTACCCGAATGTTTATAGCAGCAATGTCTACAATAGCCAGACTATGGAAAGAACCTAGATGTCCATCAACAGATGAATGGATCAAGAAGATGTGGTATATATACACAATGGAATACTATGCAGCCATCAAAAGAAATGAAATCTTGCCATTTGCGACGACGTGGATGGAACTAGAGCGTATCATGCTTAGTGAAATAAGTCAATCGGAGAAAGACAACTATCATATGATCTCCCTGATATGAGGACATGGAGAAGCAACATGGGGGGGTAGGGGGATAGGAGAAGAATAAATGAAACAAGATGGGATTGGGAGGGAGACAAACCATAAATGACTCTTAATCTCACAAAACAAACTGGGGGTTGCTAGGGGGAGGTGGGATTGGGAGAGGGGGAGCGGGCTATGGACATTGGGGAGGGGAGGCGAACCATAAGAGACTATGGACTCTGAAAAACAACCTGAGGGTTTTGAAGGGTCAGGGGTGGGAGGTTGGGGGAACAGGTGGTGGGTGATGGGGAGGGCACATTTTGCATGGAGCACTGGGTGTTGTGCAAAAAGAATGAATACTGTTACGCTGAAAAAATTAATAAAAAGGGAAAAAAAATTAAAAAAAAAAAAAAGAAAGAAAAGGATATTGGTGCTGACAAGGAGATCTAGATTTGCTCTTCACTGATTAGTCCGGTGAAGTGGTCAGTCGGGAAAAGTTCGCTTTTATTCGTCTTTTCACACTGGATTTTCTCATTCTTGCTGACTTCTTGGGAATGTTGGCAGTTTGGCCCATTTTGAAGGTTTACAAAATAGAAGTGCAAGGCAGCTCCTCGGAAAGGGCTGTTCTGGCTCTATTTTAAAAATGTCCCTACCTATGTCATTTTTCACAATCTTAAAAACTGAAATTGTGTTTCAGTCAGTTCTCTTTTCTGGCGAATTTTATGGAGGGTGGATTCAATCTGTGGCAGGTGTCTCCTCAGATCTGCCTGGAATCTGTGGCTTGCCTCCCATACATAAGCAGTTCACAAATCCTTGAGTGGATTCAGCATAAAAGTAGACTGTTACCTCAAGCCAGAAAAGAATTTTTTTTTTAAAGTGCTCTGCTATCTGCTGATAAAGGAATTCTGAGACTTTAAATCTTGCATTATTTATGTACTACACAGCCCATGAAGAAAATGATCTGCCATAGTATTAAGGATGAGATAATAAATTCTTTAGCTTTAAGGTAACAAAATAAAAGGGCGGTGACCTTTAGCTAATAATCTCTTGTAAGAAAGGTCAATAACTGCCAGGGAAAAAGAAAGGCAAGTTTTAAGTCTATTACTGAATAAAAAATCCAACTTCAAAAAGGTTTTGTTTTGTTTTTCAAATAGAAAATGAGTCTGACATTACAGTATTAGTAAAGTATTTAGGAGTGCATATTTTAGTGAGCAGATATAAGAATTAAGATAGTAAGCCATTATATTGGCTTTTAAAAACTAATTAGAAGTAAAAAAGTTAATAAATTACAAGGTAGAAAGAACCCTAAAGATCATGATAAACTACCTTTTCAGAAAAGAAAAAAAGACATCTCTAAAACAGTTGGTATAAATATCACAATAAATAAAAGAGCCAAAATTGTTTTTAAGTTTTAAACCTTTAAAGCCACTTTGAATTTTTTGATGGCTTAAGGAGTATGTTCTCAATCTAAAAACAAAACAAAACAAAACAAAACAAAAACCTTGTATGGTCATCTCAATGGCAAGCCATATCACATGAGCTCCTATGTGACCTAATAAGAGACAAACTTAACCATCAGAGACCATAAGAGTAAAAGACCCGGGGCGCCTGGGTGGCTCAGTGGATTAAGCCACTGCCTTCGGCTCAGGTCATGATCTCAGGGTCCTGGGATTGAGCCCCGCATCGGGCTCTCTGCTCCGCGAGGAGCCTGCTTCCTCCTCTCTCTCTGCCTGCCTCTCTGCCTACTTGTGATCTCTCTCTCTGTCAAATAAATAAATAAAATCTTAAAAAAAAAAAAGAGTAAAAGACCCCCCCCACCCCCCAGAAGAATCTTTTTCTAGTTAGGGTTAGACATCTTCTTTTTAATTAACATGAAGGTCATGCCTATTCACAATGAAACCAGTTGTAATTTCAGTCAAAATGACACAAACAGTCTACTGGTGGTAAACAAACAAAAAAAGGAATACATTTAAAAGCTTAATCTCACAAAACAAACTGGGGGTTGCTGGGGGGAGGTGGGATTGGGAGAGGGGGAGCGGGCTATGGACATTGGGGAGGGGAGGCGAACCATAAGAGACTATGGACTCTGAAAAACAACCTGAGGGTTTTGAAGGGTCAGGGGTGGGAGGTTGGGGGAACAGGTGGTGGGTGATGGGGAGGGCACGTTTTGCATGGAGCACTGGGTGTTGTGCAAAAAGAATGAATACTGTTACGCTGAAAAAATTAATAAAAAGGGAAAAAAAAAAGCTTATTTAAGCTTTAAACTATCTACTGCACATAAAATTATAAGGTAATCCTACAAATACAGCACACTACCAACAGCAACATTTACAAAAGATAATGTACAAATACTTGAAAGATATAGAGGAGTAAATATTGCCAGACACAAAAAAAGACTTTGTGAGTATTCATGAACAATGAATTCAGCACAGACTGTCATGGCAGCTGCCATAAACAGAGAAAATACTTTGGGTTAATAGACTCCTTATTTGGTATGAGAAAGCAATATATGTCTGTTCAAGCATTGAACTTAAGTGGTAATTTACTGAATTGAATCCATGTTTTAGAATTATTGAGGAACATAATATATGGTATTGTTAATGTGTTTTTGGAAAGATAGAAATCTTTTCAAAATGGTAGGTTGCGTATCTTTTTGAAATTCCGCCCCATAGCATGTAGGATTCTTACTGATTAGAGTCAAGCTGCTAATACTGACAAAGGTATCAGTGTTTAAAGGAAACAAAGAGACCACAGTAAAGTCAATGACTACTAAACCGATTTATTTTTCTTAAGTTTTTACTTAAATTCCAGTTAGTTAACATACAGTGCAATATTAGTTTCAGGTGCACAATATAGTGATTCAACAATTGCATACAACACTCTGTGTTCATCACCTATTTAACCCTCTCCTCTGGTAGCCATCAGTTTGTTTTCTATAATTAAGAGCCTGTTTCTTGCTTTCTCTCTCTCTTCTTTTTTTCCCTTTGAATGCTTGTTTTGTTTCTTAAATTCTACTTATGAGTGAGATCATATGGTATTTGTCTTTCTCTGACTGACTTATTTCACTTAATATAATACTCTCTAGTTCTACCCATGTCATTGCAAATGGAAAGATTTCATCCTTTTTTCATTTATTTGCCAGGCATGAAAACACACACCATTTTTTTCTTTTTTTAATTTCTTTTCATCCTAACAGAACTCATTGTTTTTGCACCACACCCAGTGCTCCATGCAATACGTGCCCTCCTTAATACCCACCACCTGGCTCCCCCAACCTTCCACCCCCATCCCTTCAAAACCCTCAGATTGTTTTTCAGAGTCCATAGTCTCTCATGGTTCACCTCCCTTCCAATTTCCCTCAACTCCCTTCTCCTCTCCATCTCCCTATATCCTCCATGTTATTTGTTATGCTCCACAAATAAGTGAAACCATATGATAATTGACTCTCTCTGTTTGACTTATTTCATTCAGCATAATCTCTTCCAGTCCCATCCATGTTGCTACAAAAGTTGGGTATTCATCCTTTCTGATGGAGGCATAATACTCCATAGTGTATATGAACCACATCTTCCTCATCCATTCGTCCGTTGAAGGGCATCTTGGTTCTTTCCACAGTTTGGTGACCGTGGCCATTGCTACTTTGAACATTGGGGTACAGATGGCCCTTCTTTTCACTACATCTGTAACTTTGGGGTAAATACCCAGTAGTGCAATGCAGGGTCATAGGGAAGCTCTATTTTTAATTTCTTGAGGAATCTCCACGCTGTTCTCCAAAGTGGCTGCACCAACTTGCATTCCCACCAACAGTGTAAGAGGGTTCCCCTTTCTCCACATCCTCTCCAACACACGTTGTTTCCTGTCTTGCTAATTTTGGCCATTCTAACTGGTGTAAGGTGGTTTCTCAATGTGGTTTTAATTTGAATCTCCCTGATGGCTAGTGATGATGAACATTTTTTCATGTGTCTGTTAGCCATTTGTATGTCTTCATTGGAGAAGTGTCTGTTCATATCTTCTGCCCATTTTTTATATGATTATCTGTTTTGTGGAAAACACACACCATTGAAGAAGTTTACAAAACAATTCTTTGGGGGGGAGGGAGTTTTTTAATGTAATTGAAAGATGAAATTTGTTTTCTCGCTGAGTTATGCAAGGCATATCTTACACCTTGGATTGGGATGAAGGAACACATGTCTACTCTTTTTATTTAAAACAAGTATTATTGTTTATTGACCAGCAAAGATGCTTTCATTATGATATGTGAAACTCTCCTTGTTTTTGAGGTGTTCAAAGTACTCAGTGCTATTGTTTAGAATCAGCATTCAATTTTATCTTTCCTAAGTGTTGCTATAAATGGAAGTTCTTTTACACCAGAAGTTAAAAAGCCTGTCTCCAAAGACTGATACAACATGAAAGCAGTCAGAGACTAGCCAAAATTGAACCAAGTTATTGAAACTTAACCTATTAAATCCAGTGTTTGTTGATATTAATAAAATCTTAAATGTATAGTGTAATACATTTTTGGTTATCTTTCCTACAACTTTTTAGTCCTTTGTCAATACAGGAGTCCTCACCCAGCCATGGGCTTGCTTTCCACAGTTTCAGTTTCCCAAGGTCAATAGCAGCCTAGAAGCAGATGGCTCTGATCATCTTCAGAAGGTCAGTAGTAACCTAATGCTATGTCCCTAAGCCCACATCATTCACCTCATTTCATCTCATTGCATAGGCATTTTATCATCTCACTGATGATTCATAAGAAGAAAAGTGAGTGCAGCACAATAAGGTATTTTGAGAAAGATCACATTTACTTAACTTATATTACAGTATATTGTTAAAACTGCTCTCTTTTATTACTAATTATTATTGTTAATCTCTTACTGCACTGAATTCAGAAATTAAACTTTATCACAGATTCAGTCATACCTCAGAGATACTATGGGTTCCATTCCAGATCATTATAATAAGGTAAGTAACTCAGTAAATGGAGTCAAATAAATTTGTCAGTTTTCCTGGTGTGTGTAAAAATGACCTTTACACTCTATGGAAGTCTAATAAGTGTGCAATGGCATCAGGTCTAAAAAGATGTACATAATATTGCTAAAAATTCTAACCATTATCTGAGGTTTTAGTAAATTCTAGTCACTGATCACAGATCACCATAGAAACTGTAGTAATAATGAAAAATGTTTGAAATTTTAAAATAATTGCCAAAATATGACACAGAGACATGAAGAAAGTAAATGCTGTCTTGGAAAGTTCAGAGAGAGACTGGAAAAAGTTTCTTGGAAAAATGGCGCCAATAGACTTCCTCAATGCAGGGTTGCCACAAACTTTCTATTTGTAAAAGTGTTTTATCTGCAAAGTGCTAGAAAGCAAAATACAATAAAATAATATATTCCTGTATGAATGTTTAGGAAAAAAAAATCATCAGTATATAGCAGGGTTCAATATTGGCCATGGTTTCAGGCAGCCATTGGGGGGCATCTATTTATTTTTACAAAAGAAAAATGTTGTATTTACCTAAACTTTGTAAAGTTTGTTCTTTCCAGCTTTTAAAAATTTTAGAACAGATTATAAAATATATAAAATATATTTTTAGAACAAAAATAAAAGAAAGTGTCTTTTAAAAGAAAGGCAGAATGTTTTCTTCCTTTTCTCTTTGCCTTATTGTTTTAAAGATTTTAGGTGGACACACTTTCTTTTGTTTTTGTTCTACTACTTATTAATAAAAACAATTATATAGTATATTTTCGTATGAGTACAGATTTTGCTGTGACCCAAAATTATGGTATGGCATGTGCCACTTTTTAATGCTTTCAAAATGACTTTTATGTCTTTTTAATTTCCATGTTGATACGGATGATATATGATGAAATGTTTCTTAATTTCCAGTGACTCAAAAATTATATTTAATTGTATTTCACTGTAATCAGAAAATAAACCCTATAAAATTGTCAATTATTTTACTTGATTAAAGATGTACTTTTTGTCCAAATACATGATTGACTTTTATTCTGTCAGATTTTCATTAAAGCACAATATGCATATATATATAGATGATACATATCTATATCTACATAAAAGAACACAACCCCAGAATCAGACAATTAAGAATCTACCTTCTGTAACTACAGATCAGGCTGTTTCTTATGGACATTTCCTACAAATGAAATCATATAATTTGTGTTATTTTGTGTCTGGCTTCTTTCACATAGCATATTTTGAAATTCATCAATGTTGTATTCTGTATCAGTGCTCTATCTTTTTTCTAGATGAATAATTATATTTCAGTTTATGGATATAACACGTTTTGTCCATCCCATTCCCTACTGACGAACATTTGTATAGTTGTCACTTTTTGCCCATTATTTAAAATGCTCTTATGGAAGTGCCTGGGTGGCTCAGTTCGTGAAGAACCTGACTCTTGGTTTTGGCTTGGTCATGATCTCAGGGTCTTGAAATTGAGCCCTACATTGGGCTCCCTGCTTAAGAATCTCTCTATCTTCCTCTACCCCTGCCCACCTCTCAAAAAAAAAAAAAAATGTCCTTTGTGAATAATTGTGTACAAGTCTCTGTATGGGTATTTATTCTCAATTCTCTTTGATAGAACTTTGGGAATGGTGTTGCTGGCTCATATCATAACATGTTTAACATTTTTAAAAAGTTTCAAGCTATGTTCCAAAAAACAGCTGTGACATTTTACATGACAATGAGCAGTGTAAGGGGGTTCTAGTTTCTCTACATCTTTGACAAGATTTGTTATTGCTTTTTTTTCTTTTAATAAGATGTGGTTTTAAGATGCATTTGCTTAATGGCTGATGATTTGAAGCAACTTTTCATGTGCTTATTAACCATTTTATATACTATTTTGTGAAATGGCTATTCAGGTAATTTGCTTAGGATCTAGGTTTGCAGAGTCCAGTACTGGAACACGGTAGGAGCTTGGTTTCCAGGGAGCCAGCCTGGAGATTGGTGTCCCAGGGGCCAGTTCAGCACTAGGGCAAATCTGGAGCCACCACCAGTCTAGAAGTTAGATCTGTGGGGACCAGCCTGGTGCTGGGGTGGATCAGGGGGTTGGGGCCACAGCTGGTCTGGCTGGGCCTGCCAAGAGACCAGGTTCACAGGTGCTTATCTGGAGTCTATATTTGGGTGGGTTGATTGGAAAGCTGGGGCCACAAAATCCACCTAGGGCCAAAGCAGTTGGCAGATACTGATTTGTGCTGGGAGCCTGGGTTTGTAGGATACTATAGGGAGTCCATCACCTAGTGCCATGGTGGTCCCCTTTGGGGTCTGTGGTCAAGCTGTCACTCATATCACTTTTTCTCCCATGGGGAGGATGCCTCTTCATGCTGGGCTGCCCAAGCATGGGTTGTAATGGGGGTAGTGTGACTCTATCTTTCTTACCTTCCTCAATGTGTCATGTTTGTGTATGTGTGTGTGTTTGTGTTTTAATTTCACCCTGGTACTGTAATCCGTGACCTGTAATTCTTGGCTCTTGTGTAGGTATTTTCAGTGGATATAGGTTTTCAAATGGATATTTCTGGGAGGGCACCATCACTAGAGTCTCATGCTACCATTTTCCTGACATCATTCACCTACTACAATTTTGTAAATGAAAAAGACTTCATTTCCTTTTTTTTTAAAGATTTTTATTTATTTATTTGACAAAGAGAGAGAGAACACAAGTAGGCAGAGAGGTAGGCAGAGAGAGAGGTGGAAGCAGGTTCCCTGCTGAGCAGAGAGCTGGATGTGGGACTCCATGCCAGGACCTGGGATCATGATCGAGCTGAAGGCAGAAGCTTAACCCACTGAGCCACCCAGGTCCCCCAAAACTTCATTTTCTATTTGATGATAGCTGGTAAAAAAAGAAAAAAAAATGTGTAAAGAGTTAGGCAACATTACGGAACCACCAAGCTGAAGACACCTGCATAAAATCCAGGTGGCAATCTGAGTTCTTATTGAATTCCTCCAAAAGTTTCCAGTAATTACTAAAGTAAAAAAAAAAAAAAATTTTTCCTTGTACCACTAATTTCCCTGTATCTTAATCTAGGATACTAAATATTATCTTTGAAAAGACATAGTCTATGTAATTCCAAAATATTATGCATTCTATCCTTGGAATTACATTTTGGTTCCCTGAATGGAGAATATTATAAGTTAAACCCCATGAGAGTTAAGAACTGTTATAATTTTTGTATTCAAAACTGTATTGTTATTTCTAAGTTACCATATGTTTATAGATTAATTTACATGATTAAATAAACAATAAGAGTTGTTTTTATAACCAAGGAAACTTCCCCCCACCCAGGCAACTTTCACTTGTATTCTCTAAATCACTTTGTGGAGCACTCACGTAGAGGTACAGACATTACATACATAATCAGCCAGCCGCATCCCGACAATAGGCCTGGCCTGTGAGGTACATAATACTATTGCCATTTCACAGCTGAGGACACTGCTCAAGATTATGTAACTAGGGAGTTACCTTGATTACTATATTATTCCATATTTCCTTTGAAAAAATGTAGAGACCAATTTCCACATTGTTAGATATGTAACAGGTAATATTATATATAGTCACCGATCACCATTTTTAGAATTTACATTACTTAATTTCCAAAAACAAATGCACCTAATGCAATTTTTAAACATAAAGAAAATAATCCTGGAACAATAATACAGGGAACTTTAATAATTGCTAGGCAAGTAGATATCATTTTAAGATAAAATTTTATATTATCCAATATAGAGTAGTCTAATAATTCAAATTGAGTAATAATAATACTTAATGTTATTATAATTTGAATGTATACTTTCAACAAATTAATTGCTAATAAAATGTTATGGACTGAATGGTATGCCTCCAAATTCACACACTGAAGCTTAATCCCCAATGTGACTATAACAGAAAAATACAGTCTTTAAGAAAGAAAGGGTAATTAAAACAGACTGCAAAGCTGAGGCACTAATTCAATAGAGCTGGTGTCTTATAAGAAGAGGAAGAGATAACAGATCTCTCTCTGTCTCTCTCTGTACACGCATACAGAAAAGCCCACAAGAAGGTGGCTAACTTCAAGGCAAGAAGTAAGGCCTCACTGGAAACCAACCAGCATCTTGATCTTGAACTTCAGCCTCTAGAAGTGTGAGAAATTTTCTGTTTCTGTTGTGTAAGCCATCCAGACTGTGGTAACTTATGAGTAGACTAACATAAAAGACATGGATTCTATTTACTACTTTAAAATATATATGGTGTGCTACCTACTTACTTCAGAAGACTTAGGCAAATTTATACTGTGGTAACATATGATCCCAAAATCATAGTGGCATAGACCTAAAACGGATTATTTGTTATCTACTTATTTGTTTATTACAATAGTTTATTTCTTGATCATATATCACAAGCACCATGGGCTAGCTGAAGCTTTGGGCTGATAGAGCAAACCTATCAAAGACATGGCCCACCTTATGGCAAAGGAATCAATAGACATTGTGAATCGTAAGCTAACTTTTAAAACGTCTACTTAGAAATTACACATCTGACTTCTGTATACATGCTATCAGCCAAAGTAAACCATGTGACTGCTCCTTAAATCAGAAGATCAGGGAGGTATAGTCATCCTACTGGGAAAGGGAGAAAATATATAACCTGACACAGTATAGTGAGTCATATAAACAATATCACCTAGCAAAATTATAACACTAATTAAAATATAATCAATTCTTCTCTAAATGTCCTTACATAGGAGAATAAGCTTACATAGTTGAATAAACTATGATGCCTCCACAAAATGGAGTATTATGAAGCTATGAAAAAGATGAAGAGTATGTCTATGAGCTGATATGCAGATTTCAAACATATATATTGTGAAACCAAGGTAAACTATATATTGTGGAGAAAAAGTATAAAAGTGTGTCTATTGTATGATAGTCTTCATGTAAGAGAAAAAGGAATATAAGAAAGTATTCATGCATCCACTTATTTGTGCAAAGAAATACAAGAAGATTAAACCAGAAATTAATGAGTTTGATTATCTACAGATGTATGTAGATGGGATAGGTTGGAAAATTTTGGTAAATGGGAATATGTTAATAAGGATGAAGGGAAGCTGAAACTTCTCTAAATAACCTTTTTGTATAGGTCTGACTTTTAGAACCATGGAAATATTTTACATACCCCCAAAATAAATAAATAATTTAAATCAACCAGGATGTAAGGGAAACTTAAAATGGAATCCAAACAGCAAAATATAAATTTAATTGTATTACAAATGAATAATGTAAGTAAAATTAAGTAGGTGGGAATAAAAGAACTAACTTAACTTTAATAAACCAAAGTTTATATGCTTAAACTGTATGCTGTAATGCTAAAGCAAAGGAACCATACACAAATACTGTGTTCTAATTAGTATTTTTCCCCCACAGGGATATGAAATAGCAATTCTGAAATTGCTTTATAAGTATAATAGGATTAAATAAAAAAGTAAATACACTTCCAACAATGAGAAGTAAATTCTCACTGTGGGAAAAAAGAACTATATATATTGAAAGAGAGAGGTTAGAATAAACCCTGTAGCATTAAATTAGAATAAGAGATATCAAAATAAACTCATAGCTTTACACACACACACACACACACACACACACACACACATAATAGAATTAGAAATACATATTATATTTTATAGTTCTGTCCACTGAGATGACCCCTATGAGCAATAAGCACAACTAACTCCCAGATTTTGGTTTCTAAATGCCATTTACTAATAAAAGGATCCAGAGATCTTGAAAAAATGTCTGATTCTAGGGCTGAGGCAGAGCAAATACAAGATGACCCTGGTGTATCTTGTGGTTCCGGAAAGTAGCAAAGTGCACAGAAAAGCACAGACATATTTTGGGATAACCTGAAGGAATCACAAGGCCAAAAACAGAACAATTCAATCAGTAATACAGTATTTAATTGTATCTATCAAATAGAATACATTCTATCTATCTGTCTATAGATGTATATATAGAAAACATTTTGCATATTCATAATATATGTTTATTATATACAATCTATATATTTATCTTCATATGTACCCATTCTTATATAAATAACTGATGAAATAAATGTGTGAAAAGGGGCATCTCTTCCTTACAATAGTACTCTAATTAATAAATATGCAAGGAATGATGTAAATAGAGAATCACCATTACGCCAATATCACACGGTAACAATTATGGCAGACAAGAGTCACTGCTAGGTGGTGCTTAAGTTAGTGGGCAAAATTATGATGAGAAATGGAATCTTTGTGTAACCTCAAAGTATCTACACACACACACACACACACACACACACACACACACACACACATCTCCACACAGGGTACCTATTAACTGCAGAGATGAAAGTGGCAGCTTTACAGTGGAAGAACGTGGCACACACTACCTGAAATAAGAAATCAAAGCCAACAACATGAGTAAGAATAAGTCATGTTTATATCAAAGACCCCTCATATGATGAACTGAGAAGGCCACAACATCAGTTCAGTGGTATTTTTTGGCAAATGTACTCTATCTCCATCTGATCCTGTGAAAATGTCAGCTGGACTCAGGCTGAGTGACTGTCTACAAAATGAATGGCCAGTACCATGAAGGTTGTGTAAGACAGAACAAAATACCAAGGAACTGAGAGAAGCAAGAGACTAATGAGGCATGATGACTAAAAACAAGGAGGGATTCTGTGTTGGAGACTCTTTACTTCCTACCTTCTCCCAGAGCACTGAGCATGGCTGGAGACACAGTCTGGTCTCATCTTTGATTCTAAGTCAGAAACCTCAAATGCCCCTCTAATGCTGCACAATAATCATGACACAGTTTCTCATTCACTTACTCCCTTACACTTCCTGATGAGCGTTTCGTCGTATCCTCTCCTCATCTTCTAAAACCTCCCACTCCCATCTTTATTCTCAATTTATGGTCTCGCTTTCTATTCCACTAGGAGAATCAAAGCAACCAGAAAGAAGATCCCAACATCACACGTTGGTGCCTGCTGTCATCTGGTTCCACACAGCTGCTTCCCTTCTGTTATTAGAGTTGAATGGATCGTGGCTATACTTAATGCCAAACATTTGAGTTACAATGTAAAGTTCATTCCTTTTCACCTATTTAGCATATCATTACAACTTTCCCATTTCATTTCTATATCAAGGTTTCTCTCCCTGCTGCATCATTTCTATGAGAAATTATCCTGCTAATTTACCTGTTTTTTAAATCATTTTGCAATGACCACATCTCCATTTCTCCATTCCTTTTTATAGCTAAATCCCTTGAAAGAATTGTCAATATTTTTGCTCTTTAGTTTCTCTGCCCATTGTCCACTGAATCCACTCCAGTATTGATTTTGCCCCTATCACTCCATCAAACTTATTCTTGTCAATTCAGCAATGACCTCTACAATGCTAAATCCAATACTCAATTAATAGCTATCATAATACTTGACCTGCCTGTCAAGTTAATCTGCCTTCCTCCTTAAGTTGTTTTTTTCGTTTTTGTTTTTTTTTTGTTTGTTTGTTTGTTTGTTTTTGTTTTTAATTGGCTTCCTGGAACCACGAATTGTGGTTTGCTTTCTATGTCACTGAGGTCAAATTCTGTGGAGTTCCCCATACTCAGTCCTTGAACCTCTTGTTTTCTCTGTCTACATCACTTCATGGATGGTCTCTTCAATTTGCATTCCTTTAAACATCACCTATATGCTAATGACTCCCAAAGATACATTTCTGGCCTGGCCCTTTCCCCTGAATTCCAGTCCAGTATATTTCTGACTGCCTACTCAACATGTGGGATACCAAGCAGATATCTGAAAGTCAGCATGTTTATTAACGCATGTCTCCAAATCCACTTTATCTATTCCACTTAAAGACAACTTCATCTTTCTAATTAGTCAAGTTAAAAGATGTAAAATCAGGATGCCTGGGTGGCTCAGTCAGTTATGTGTATGCCTTTGGCTCAGGTCAAGGTCTGGGATCCAGTCCCTTCTCTGGCTCCTTGCTCAGCAGGGAGCCTACTTCTCCCTCTGCCTGCTGTTCCTCCTACTTGTATGCATTTGCTCTCTTTCTCTCTGAGACAAATAAATAAATAAAATCTTTTAAAAAATAAATAAAAGATGTAAAATCATCCTTGAAATCTCTCTTTTTCTCATACCCTAAGTCCAATCCTGCAGTAAATCATTTTTGGTTCTACCACTTCTCACTTTCTATTCTGCTCAGTGCTGGTACAAATAACCTGGACCTACATTATGCCAAGAGCCACCTGAATTTCCTGATCATACCTTTTCACACTTACTATTTTGACACAGCACAGGGAATCTTTCCTTTAAATAAAAAATTAGATCATATCACCTTAATTTGAAACTTCCAATATTTTTGCAATTAACTCAGGGGAAAAACAAAACAAAACAAAACACCCAAATCCTCAAATGCCATAAAAACCCTTCATATCTTGACCTTGTTACCTCTCTGACTTTATCTTCTATTGGTCTCCTCTTTGCTCTTGCTGATGTCCTTACTGTTTCTGGGATGCACCAGGCCCAGGTATTAACATTGACTATAGGTTATTTTCTTTTTCTTACTTTTCTTTTAAATATGGTAGATAGATAGATAGACTGACAGACAGACTGACAGATTTACTTACTTATTTATTTATTTGAGAGTACAAGTGGGAGGGGCAGAGGGAGAAAGAGAGAGAATCTCAAGCTTGGCACTGAGTCTGCTGGGGAGCTCCATCTCACAACCCTGAGAACACATCTTCAGTAAAAACCAAGAGTCCGATGCTCAACCAACTGTGCCACCAGGCACCCCTTGATTTTACATTGTTTTCAAAAAGCATTTCCCCCATGTATCTTCATGACTCATTTCTTAACCATCCTCAAGTACCTATCAGAGATATGACCACTCTATTTAAATTTGAAACCCTTCTAACACAGCATTTTTTGCTCTTTAACCTAATACATATGTTTTAACATAATTTATTATTTATGTTTTTTGCAAGTCCCTCTTGTACCTGCAATAAATTATAAGATTCGTGAAGATTATTTATGTATTCCTTGTATTCTGCCACATAAAATGGTACATAGTTGGTGTTCAATAAATATTTATTTAACCAATGAATGAATGAAAAGCCTCAGCTTGATCATCAGTCACATAGAGACAATTTATCCTTCAGCTTTCTTTCCAGATGAAACAAATGCTCTTTTGTAGGTCCAATGTGTTATACAGATGAATGATAGTAATATATTTATCAATAACTATTAATGTAATCCTCTGCCGTAACTTATTGCTTTTTCACTAGAGCAAAAGTATTTTATGGATGTGAATGGTAAAATGCAAAAGACTAAAATTAATAACTAATTCTTCAAAAATTCTTTCAAACACTGTGTACATTTAATATTGAAAAACATATTTTTAATAAGCATACATAGAAGAAAAAGTTGTCCCCCAAGAAGGAAACATGGCCAATAAGAATTCCATTCTAAATAATGTCATATTCAAATGTTCTATGGGTTAGGATGTAGGCATATCCTTTTGGGATCCACAACTCAATCCAAACAGTAAAGATAAAATTAGATTTTTTTTTCAAAATTATTTTATTGTTTTGCACCTCCTCTCTCTCCTTGCTCTTTCTTTTATGTATATGTCAAGACCAAACAAATGTACTCACTATGATATTTCTTACCTTCAAAATTACTTTTGGACCTAACTCATGTAGTTTTCTTGTTAGGTAGAAGGAGAAAGCTTTTAAGCCTTGAAGTAAAGATTTACATTTTTGATAGTGTTGAAATGCATTTTGCCATTGCTAGTAATAGCTTCAATTATTTTCTTAAAGTCTTTAAAGATTTCTCAAAGTACAGTGAATGCACTTACGCTAAAGATGAGTCTAAATGTATAAAATTGCCAGTTGAAAGCTGCAGGCAAACCTCAATTTAGTACGCGAAGATGAGTATTTGGCCAAAAAAGGTTCTGACAATGGATGTACTGAAGAAGATAAAAGAGTAGTCACTGGGCAGCACAGTTTTAATGAACTGACCCAGAGTATAAAAAGATAATTAGAGTCATAATTAGAGAACAGTAATTCATACTGAAATTATATGTGAATATCCTACAGTAAAATGCTAGAGTTATTGGTAGAATTGATGCAATCCTTTAGATGTAATCTAATGCTCAATTTTTGTGAGTAAGACAAGGACTTAAACACCTTATCTTCCCTCAAAAGCAGCACCCACTATGAGAAACGCCCTGTGTAAAAGCACCTTTAAAAATTGAAAAAGAATTTTAGCTACCAGATATCAGCAACTGAGCTAACAGTGGAAACTGGCTGTTCCTTATACCCTCCAAATACAGTATGCTTTACTGCAGAGTATCTCAAATACCCAATGATACAGCTTTCAAGTTAGCCACAGTTTAAAAATATCCATTTTCATTGGAAAAACTCATTTAGCAGATGTCATAAATAGCGTCATGAATTAGAGAAATCCTGGTTGTTCCCACTGAAATCCCTTAAGCCTAACACGGAGCCAGCTCTAACACGGAATGATCCGTAGCAACTCAGGGAAGGATCCCAAAGAACATGAAGGTTGTTTGGGCCAACAAAATCTACTACTAGAAATTACTGGATAGAGACTAGTCCATTTTCATGCCTCAGACAAAAATACTAAAGTGCTTTCAATTTGTTCCTCATGCCCAAGTGATTTTTGGTTTCTTATTTCGACTCTAGTCCATCTGCCAAGTGCATGATTCCTTTATTAAGCCAACATTTACTGAATGTCTACTATGTGCCAGGCACAAAGATAAGTAAATTACAAAGCATCTGATTTCAGGGGCATTTCTTATTCAATCCATACTGCTCTTGCTTCCTGAATGCTTTGCTGATTGTTTTATAACAATTAGCTCATTTAATGATTACAACAACCTATGGGAATTGGAGAACTATACATCCTAATTTTATAAATGAGAAAACCAAGGCCGGTGGAAGTTGAATAACAGAGACTCCAAAGACAAGGCTCTCACTGACTGTGTTAGAACGTGCTTTCGACCTGTTGCTCTCACACTGGTTCTACTACATACTCCCCACCTTCCTATCTACCCTGTGTTGTTTAACTTCTCAACAAAATTTTACCTGTTTTATTCTTGATGGCCAGCTGCTGGTTTTGTTCTTGATGGCGAACTGCTAGTTTATTATCCAACAATAAGCTTGCTTCCTTGTGGAGTTAACATAGACCATGAGCTCAGCCTTAATACCTGGCTTGCTAAAATGTAACATGGAGGCCAGGTGTGAAGGAAGGTTTCAGAGAAGGGCCTAGGCCTTTGGAATGCTGAGGCTGGCTGGACCTCTCTGCCATTGGAATGCCATGGGGTGTTGCCTTCCCCAAGCTTTCTTAGCTCAGACAGCCACCCGAAGATCTAAGAGATGTAAGCATTGCCCCCTTGGGCTATGTTTAGTGAAGCGTAGATTAGTATATCTTATCTTTCCCTATCTTATCTTTCCTGTAAACAGATCCTCCCAGTTTCAGTAAAACCTCTGTCACACATCACCTGCTTGAGAAACAGTGGTAAGAATTTGTGATTATCCTGAAAGACCAGTAAAAGCGGGAGCAGAGAAGAGCAAAGGGTCTTCATCATTGAGCATAGACCCCTTTGCCTTCTCCTCTCTTTCATAGCAAAGTTTGGGGTGATATTTCATCTGTCGGTACCGGGATTGCTGGCCATTCCCCACACTTCCTCTCTGATATCTTCTACTTGTTTCAATTATTGGCAGTTGTCTTTCTACTACTCTAGAAAATCTTCAATCTATTTTAGTGAATACACTAATCACTGGCAAGGCAGCTGGTCAGGATTTGCTCTGGGAGGCAGTAAAAGGAAAGAAGCGAAGAATGATAACTTCAATCAGAAAGGAACTGAATTGTTAACGCAGGGACAAGAAATATGATTCAAAGGATCTAAAAAGATAAGTGGTTTAAGATCACTATTTTTGTGGCAATTTTGGGATAATCCCCTGGATCTTAAGCAGATCTCATTTATAAAAGTGGAAGGGATGAAGTTGACTTTGGTCTCTTTAAAAAACAATTACTACATTTTGTTTGTACTAGAGTCTTCAGAGTTGACCTCAGAGTGGACACAGAATATTACCATATCCAAGAAAGAAATGAAACATGAAGCTTTTCAGGTAGTGCTTATGTAGAGCCAGCATCCCCAAAGCATTGTATTCAAAGGACACAGGCATAATCTCCCAAAGCAGCAGCGAGGTATGCGTGCCTGATGATCTTCATTCTTCTCGGAACAACTCTGTGCGCCACAGTGAACATGTTTGATAGCTTACATTGTGCAGACGTTTCCGCCAGGCAAAGGGAATGAGAAGAAAAATTCTCCCATTTACCTCTTGGTAGAGTATATATTGATAGGCAAGTAGAATAACAAAACAGTAAGAGCGATGAAACTCTTCAGCAGACCTAGGTGTTCTGAATTTAGATTTTAATAATACAGCAGAAAGCTGAGTAAGGATACACACTTTTCAGTTGGAAACCTTGATTTAAATTCAGTCTCTGCTGTTTACTAGTTGAGCGATCTCGTGTGCATTGCTTGACTTCCAAAAGCCAGTCTCACCTTGCACCATTTATAAAATGAACACACTATCTCTTCCTAGAATAAAAGGAATAATGTATGTAAAACATCAAAAAGAGTTCCTAACTCACAACTGACAATCAATACTAGCTCTTTTTATTTTATTCCACAATGAGAGATGCTAATATAATCCTTTTTTTTCCAAGTTCTAAATAAAAGAAAGAGGACAGAAAAATTCAATTTAGGAATTGAATTTTCACTGAACACTAGATTTACTTTCCCTGGAGTCTGGGTAGCCATGTGAGACCAGCTGAGGACCAGACCTCAGGAACACCATGTCAGGAAGAGTTCCACTCCATGACATGTATCAGATCAATGCCAGCTCCCTCAGGACAGTCACCCACCTTGGGGATATTCATGAGGCCTCTGGGATTTTCGATGTCACTAAGCTGAGCTAGATACATACAATACTCCATGGGGAAAAAAATAAAACTTTAGCTTTTGACAAGAAAAAAAGAATGATGTTAAATCTTTGCTACTTCCACTGAAATTAAGAAACAACCCTCACGGCCCCCACTTCTCTAAGCTATAAACCCTTCAGCACTCTGCCAGGAATGCTTATAAATTGTGACTCATCTTACAGCACCCATTAGCAATCTTCAGTGCTAAATTGGTACTTTCAACATGATAAGTGCCTTTCCCTCCTATGAAAGAGCATACACTTTCCCTTCTACTTACAAGTGAGTTGGAGGAATTTTTTGTTGTTGTTGAGCTTTGCTATTTTACCTGAGCTACTGGAGAATCTCCAGCAAAGACTACTAATAGCCACTGCTTAGCAGTGTATGATGAAACAAGGTCTTAACTCTTTCATCTTCATTCCCTGTAGCAACGCAAATGATCATTGTTTCAACTCGTATTTCAACTTCATCCAAAGAATGTAAAGTCCCCCCACTTCTTCGGTTTATTATCCATATTGCACTTGATAGATGATCGTCTTCAAACTGAGAAATGGGGCTACTGGGGATGGGAAATGTTTTGACACTGATTCACAAAATAAAATCGAGTTGCTTCTTTGAAGAACAAAGAAATTTGCTGTCAGTAGCTTTAGTTTAATATCAGAACCCTTCCCTAAGTAAAACTCCATAGTATTTCTGTTCTTTTCTTCAAATGACTCTATTGTTGAGCATGTTTTCGATATTACTAAACCTTTAATAGGTGAGAAGGAAGAAGGTACAAGTTCAGTGATAACTAAGATTTTAAGAAGTACTTTTTTTCTTTTATCAACATTGCTTTAAGAGAAAGAAAATATGATGAGAAAGAGGTTCACTAAAAATAAGTTAATATCAAAGTTCTATGGTTTCAGGAACGGAGCCAATAGAGACAAAAAATCATTTTTATTCCCAAGAATGTCAATAAAACTGTGTAGGAAAAGAATATACAATTTACAAAAACAAAGATTAAAAATAAGCAATTTGTGGGAGAAAATCTGAATAGATAGAAGGCATGCTTCATAACCAAAATTGGCAAAGAAAGACGACAGTGCACACAATCATAGATAAATAAAAGAGAAATAAGAGTGACAGTAAATATGAGATAGTCCAGGCGGGATGAAGAGAATTAATGATGAAGGAATATCGCATCAACTGAGAAATGAAATTAAAATTAAAGAAGAAAAAAGTTCATAAATAAATGAACTGGTATTATTTTCAGGATATTTTCACTTTTAATCTCAGGCATCAATACATTTAAGAAAGAATAGTATAGGGGACTTAAGAATTGCTTTAGGTAGATCTCCAGTTCTACTGAAAAAGACAGATGGAGGCCAAAGACCCTTGAAAATCCCTTCAAGAGAAAACTGTCTGGTTTCACTTCCTGGATAAACACCATATCCAGATATTATAGAATACTCACAATAACATTCTACATACTCGGTGATGTATTTTTCTTTAACACCAATGTTCACAATTAATGGATATTTTCCTCACTGAACAAGACAACAAGACATTTTCCCTGCTGAAATTACCGTGTATCAGTGGATATTTATTGAAAGCACATTATTGACTCCTTCATTTATTTTGTCTATTCCTTAAAAAAAACCACACATTTATATTTATATATAAATTAAACTGACTGAAGCAGAGAGGTTAAGAATCTTGGACAAAAGCACACAGCTTGCAAGAACTAGAAATCAAATCCATATCTGTGTGACTTACGTCACTTAGTTCTTAAACATGTCTGGCAGGAGGGATTATGTATGTGTCATAGAGAGAGTTACTTATGTGATAGGCAAAACATTAATAGTGCCCTGTCTTCCCATTTATTGCCTAGTTAACTCAAATGGTTATTACCTTGGCTCCATTTTGGAAGAAGACAGAGTAAATAAAAGTTCAGAATAGATAATAGCAAGATAAATGAGGAGAACATTTTTTTAAAAATCTCTCTGGATAAGCTGTAGTTTTCTTAAAAACATTTCCTATTCCTTTGTTTACTCTTATAATAGCATAGTCTAAAATGCTGAAGATATCCTCTGTAAGTACTCATTAAATAAATCATTCTGGTCATTCTTATTAAATTTCCAAAGCCTGCCATATACAGAACTAAAAAAATTGATCTCCAGAGATTACAAAAATAAATAAGGAGGCTCAACGAGAGACAAGAAGATTGGAAAACGGTGAAAAACTGATAAAATAAACATGCTTGGCACATTAATAATAATAGGTAGCATCTATTGACATTTACTTTGCGCCAGTCATTGTTCTAAGAACTTTACATGGATTAACCTCTTACGGTGCATTACAGTCCTGGGAAGAACTAGGCCAACCATTATTAAATTACTAATAGTCAAACTTTGTTTTAAATAAACTTTCCATTTTAGAATGGGCTTGGATTTATGGAAAAAAAGACAAGGATAGGACAGAGTTCTCATATAGCCTACACCAAGTTTTTCTTATTATTAACATTTTATATTAGTATGTGTAGTAGTGAGGGTTCTCCAGCAAAAAGACCAATAGGGATAGATAAATACATACATACAAACAGACAGACAGACACATGTACACACATACATGCATAGATGATACATAGGTTTGTTATGAAGAACTGGCTCATGTGATTATGAAGGCTATAAAGTACCATGATCTGCCATCTACAAGCTGGAGACCCAGGAGAGCTGGTGCTATAAATTCCAGTCCAAATACAGGAAAAGAACCCAGTCCCATTTCGAAAACAATCAGAGAGAGTAAATTCTCCTTTATCCTGCCTTTTGTTCAATGCGGGCCCCTAATGAGTTGGATGGGGCTCCACTGGGATTGGGAAGGGACATCCACTTTACTCAGTCTACTGATTAATATGTTAATCTCATTCACAAGTACCCTCATGAACACCTCAAAATAATGTTTAACCATATATCTGGGTACACTGTGTCCCAGTCAAGTTGACACATTAAATTAACCATCACTTAATGAACCAATATCAATTCCTTATTATATTCTGAAGTCCATGATTTACTTGGATTTTTTTCATTATTAGCCTAAGGTTCTTTTTCAGTTCCAAAATTTTATCCAGGATACGTGACATTTAGTTATCATATCTCCTTCAGTTCCTCTTGGCTTTACAGTTTCTCTGACTTACCTTGTTTATGATGAACTTAATTTTGATGAGTACCGGTCAGGTATTGTGTTTTGTGACCTGTTATTGGAATTTGTCTGATGTTTTGCTCATGATTAGACCGGGATTATGGTTTGCTGAGTGGAAGAACACAGAGGTAAACTACCATTTTCACTGCATCATATCAAAGGTACAGAATATCAAAATGATTTATCACTGTTATTATTAACCTTGATCACCTGGCTATAATATTTTTTTTTCAGGTTTCTTTCTGAAGAGGCTCTATGCACAGCCAACATTTAATTAGTGGGGAGTTATGTTTTACCTCCTCGAGGTCAGAGTAGCGACATAAATAATTTGGAATTCTTCTGCATGAAAGATTTGTCTATTCTCCACCATTTATTTATTTATCTCATCATTTATGTATGCCATTTATGGACTCAGGGAATTTATTTTATACTTTGGGTTGTAATCTGATGCTACTTTATTTTGTTGCTCAAATTATTTCAGCTCTGGGGATTTGGAGCTCTTTAAGTTGTCTTTGATCTTTACCTGGATCTGAAGCCTATTAAAAAATGTGCCCCCCTTCCCTCCCCGCCCAATGCCTGCTGACCCTAGGAGTTTCTCGTTCTCACACTATTCCACACTCAGGTCTCACAATTCATCCAAAGTACCATTTAAGTGTGCTTCCAAGTTTATTGCTTCAGTGATTTCTGCTCCAGGTGAGCAGTTCTGGTCTCTGACTCTCTGGATGAATCTGTCTCTCCAGATTTCTGGATGGCAGTTTGCCCTGCAACTTCAGTTCTCCCTGATGGGTCCAAGAAAAGTAATTGATTTTCAGTTTGTTTCACTTTTTCATAGGAGCACAGAAGTGTGGTCTCTGATCTCTTTACATTTCAAAGCAAAAGCTGGGAGAATTCAGCTACCTTTGACCTATCATTATTACCCACCCCCACCCCCCCTTTTTTTTTACAGACTATAAGAATGAAGTCCCGAGAGCTCACATAACTGGCCCAAGGTTATGCTCTGGGAATTGCTGAGGCATGGGCTGCACTCAGTCTGATTCTCATAGTCATGATCTTAACCATTATTTTGTGGTGTGTATGTATCATATAACATAGCACCGTCAAGGATGTGAATACAACTCTGTTGGAGCAACAGAAGGGAGGAGTTGATTTGAGGAATTAACACCATAAAGGAAAGTCTCCTGAAAGAGGTGACAAGTGAACTGGTGCAGAGAATGAGGAATTTATGGGGCAAGGGAGGGTGAGGACTTCTCTGTAAAGAAACAACAGGTATAAAGGCATAAAGACATTACAAAGAATGTCCTCTTTCTGATTCTGTTGTCGAAACAGAAGATATATGTTCAGAACACTGACGAATCTGGAGAAGGCCCTGTGCCTTGTGAAGGGCTGTCCCAAGGACTATGTGTGGAATTTATGACTGACAGAGAATATGTAGAGTCTTTTCAAGGGAGAAAGAATACATTAGAAAGATGCCCATTGTAGGTGACAGATGGGTGACAAGAACTTACTTGTGAGACTTTAACTGTGGCAAGAATAAAACATGAGGGATATGTAGTTATATGTATGGCAGTTTATACGTAATGCTTAATTCCCAAAACAAAAATACAAAAACAGAGTCTCGAAGTCTTTTCAAATCTTACCAGCCTCTCTCTCTGCTACTTCAGGTTCTCTTCAGGTTCTTGGGTAAATGTCCTACAGGAGAAGTTTTCTTTCTGGTTTGACTACTGACATCACAGATTTAAATTTATAATAAAACTACTGTTTACTACTTACCTAATCATTATTATGATCATTTATATTAAAAATGTCATATTACTAAAACTACCCTTGTATTTAAAAATAACAAGCACCATTATTTCAAAATATTCCTATGATAAATATTTGAACATAGTCTTAATTTCAGGAAAAGCAATTTAAACAAACAATAGGCAATGTACTTACAAGGCCTCTCTTTCACCCAAGGACATTGTTTTGAATATGATTTAAGATAATCACCATAATATAGGTAAGATGAAATCTTGTCTCACCTTTTCTCTAAATTTTGTAAGTTTCAACACTGTCTGTTCATCACTCAGCAATGTTCTTCCAGACTATATTTCTGTAGAGTAATTTATGGCACATAGAATTTTGTGTTCAATTCTTTATCAACTAGCTACTATATCGACACTTATTTTTCTCCATGATTTTCATACTACTATTGCTATTAGCATTGTAGAATTTACCAGAATATTCATGGTGACTTCAGATAAAAATTGAATCTCGAAGGGAAGACAATAATTGTTTGGCCCCTCTGCATCTTGTATCCTTTCCCTCCCACTTTTTAACAGGAAGCTTAATACTTAAAAATATTAAAAGAAAGCCTACTGTCTGAATAATTGAAAAGAAAATATTAGTGCTTCTATGTTCTGGTGTTCAAAATATAGGTTAGCATAAAAGATACTGAATAACTCATTTACTTTGGGTAGTTCAATTTGTAAAGAGAAGCAATTCCATACAATAATTTTAAGCAGATTTCATCGCATGATTTTCAAAAATTACAATAGGAGGAGAGGGAGGAAAGAACTATCCTGAGCTAGAATTATCCTGGCAGCTCATTGTTTTATAGAACTGAGTAAGGGACTCTGATCCCAACTTTTCAGAGATGATGAAAGTAAGCAAGGGTGAAAAACCAAAGCTAGGTAAGAAGTCAAAATCAGTAACCCATGAAAGGAAGCCAAAATGAATAACCAAACCGAAATAAGGTAAAGATGGTGAGAAGAAATATATATGAAAAAGTAGGAGCTCAGGAATGATTAAGACTGGATATAAAAAAGAAAAAAAAATTATCTATTGACTGACAACCGTTAAAACACTGAGCACCAAATTTAAAATATGGAAAGCTAAAACAAAACAATACAAAACAAAAAATGTTGCATTTTCTCTGTATCTCTGTCTTTGTCTTTGTCTCTGTCTCTGTCCCTCTCCATATTGGCATATGTGGGAAATGCTCATTTGCAGAAAAAGGAAGCCATATGGCCCAGCCAAAGCTCAGAGGAAAGCAGGATTTCAGGCTTCATTGGACTGGCAAGACTAGATGCACAATTATCATTAGACAAATAATAATAATAACAGTTCTACTAGCAATGTAAAATTTAATTAGTTATGTTTTTGTAAACAGCAAGTTAATTTTAGTGAAACAACAGTGAAAGAATATCATGAAGCCGAAAAATCTCAAATGACCATGGACAATGTTAGTGACATATGAATAGTTTTAAACAAGAGAACACTCTTAACATGTTACTATGTTATCCAATGTGAAATAAATTTTCTTGACTAATGAATGGTAAAGTTTCCTCCATGACTACTCTATAAAATCTACAACATAACATATAACATATTCATTGCATAAATAAATATTTAGTATGTCAAAACATTAAATAGATTACCAAGGTTGATTCCAGTCAATTTAATAAAATTGAAGGAAAGCATCCAAATTAAATGAAATGGATAGAGGAAAAGTTGTAAAAAATTTAAAGAGATGTGAACATAACGGGTCAAGCAGACTTTATCTGCTCAGAGGATTTTGCAAGAATAAACCTATTAAAAGAATAAATTTACTGCAAATCTCGCCGTACACTTTCTGTAGTTATAATGAAACTCATTTAAATGAATATTTGATAAATGCATAAATGAATAAAGATGAAATGAATAAATGAATGGAAAGGGAACATAAATACTAAATGGTGGAAATTAAATGAATAATTCTCTTGAATAAATCAGCTTCACTAGAGTGCCAGCATTCTATATAGAGTAATACTATCTAAAATGGTAATTTTGAATGGATCACGGTAACAAATATATCTACACAAGAATTATATAGATTTATGGCTGTAATCAATATACTCTAAATACACTTTGTTAAGTGCTCTGTCCTTTAAATGCCTTAACACATTATATTTAAATGATGTTTTCTTCACTGAGTTAGATTATCCAACATTTCACTCAGTCATTTTTTAACATAGAGAATACTTATGTTCCAGGGAATAAAAGAAATCTTTCTCCATGTGTTTTTCTTCTCAGAACATTAAACATATAACCTAATTACTCTTCTCTTTCTATCATTCTTCTTCTGGAAACTTTCCAATTGTCCTCTCTATGGCTACTTTTGATTTTGTTGGTACACGGAGTATTAATCCTTGGCCAGACTACGGTATACAATTAAGGAGAAGGAAATGTTTTGTTTGTCTTCTGAATAACCAAACATTTTTGTTTTGTTTTAATGCCTAAACTAATCATTAAAGGGTATTGTACATTAAAAGAACCTATTTTCCAACCATGAAGAAAAGTGACTAGAATTATTGGAAAATAAAGCTTATGAATATTTTATAAACAGTTAGGGTTTCATACATTTACTTTTCTGGAGAAAAATCATTCTTGAAGAAAGTCCTCAGTTCCTGCTCAGATGAATAGCTAAGCCTCACATGTGGTTAGAAGAGTGATTATTTAGAGTTAAGTCAGTATTTTTTATGCCCATGAAAAATCTGAACAATTAAAAAAGATATCCTCTTTTTTTTTAAACTTTCAATCTTAACACAATTTATTTGTTTAAAGTCGATTCATTTTAAATAGTACAAAGGTAAACATTGGCCTGATTCACTTCGAATTATTGCCAAATCCAAATTAGTAGGCACAAAGCTTAAGAATTTTAATTCTAGGTTTTAAAAAAATAAATCTTACAAAGTCCTAATTATTAATCCAGCAAATTGGAAGGTACATACTTTTTGAAAATGTACCAGGTTAGCTAGTGGAAAACTCTGTCCCTGTGCCAGAACTGCATTGGCTCTCTCTATAATTTCAAACACATTTTACAGGTTTTGTCTGAATGTTCCAAGTGAAGAATTATGTACATATTTTTAAATCTATTATCTTCATTTGCTTTTTTAAATTGTATTTATTTTATTATTCTAATGTTATCATTAGTACATACAAAAATATATGGCCTTTATAAATTAAAATACATAATAATAACATCTCTTTCCCTGAATACCTCCCGAGTTGAGAACTGGGACATTTCCCATTCTTGTGCTTTCACATGTGTAACCCCTTCCTCATAGCTGTGCTGTGCTTTCCCCATGTTGATCATTGAGATTTCAAAAACAGTGCTATTGTACACATTTATATCCCTAGAAGATAAGTTATTTCTTCATGCTCTTGAGTTCCATAAACATAATATACTCTGTGAAGTTTCCCAAGACCTATTTTCACTCAAAATTAATTTTAAACCCAGCACCATTTAGTCAATGTTAATTTTGATACTCTGTTTTATGAATACACCATACTTTATTCTTCTGAGAAGATATAGTTTGTTGGTTTTTGGTTCCTCATTCTTTCACTTAGCAAATATTTATTGAATACCTACTTGCTGCTAAGCATTGTTTCAGTAGACACACACACATACACACACACGCACACATGTCCCAGTCTTCATGAAGCTTACATTCTAGTGAGAGTGAGCATTCTTATATGTCACACATATGAAACAATTTCTCATAGATTATCTAAATATTCTAATTTATAAGAAAATATAAAATATTAATGTTTGATTACTGTTAATTATCTTTTACATGCGGTTAAAACCAATTGTCACTCCAATCAATAGTATGTGAGTTGATCAATGTCCTCTCCAAATGTTAGTATTGCCAAACTAAAAAGCATCTGTCAATCTACTGGGTGAAAAATAATATTTCATCTCATTTCAATTTTCATTTTGTGATAAGAGATAAGATTGAACAAAAATTTTATGCTTATTCACCATTTATATTTCTTTTTGGCAAAATGTGTGTTCATGTCATAAATCTTTTTCCCACTGACGATCTTTTTAATGTTGATTTGGAAGAGTCCTTTATTCATTCTGGATAATAATTATTTATTGACATATAGTTCCATCTTCTTTGTGGTGTCTTTCAGTAAACAGAAGTTCTTACTTTTTAAGTAGACATATTTGTCAAAATTTAATGATAGGTGTCTTTATAATTGTTTGGGAAATCTTTTTTCCAGTCCCAAAGTTATAAAGATATCCTCTTATTTTTCATAAGTATTTCAGTTTTTCCTTAATGTTTTTATTCCTTCTGGAATAAACCTTTGTATATGGAGTAAAGTAAGCATTTACTTTTACTTTTCTCCATAGGAACAATGAATTATTCCAACATCACTTAGCAAAAGATTGGTGTTATTCCTAGGAATTTTCAAAACCATCTTTGCCAAGTATCAGGACTGTAATAAATTACATTGGTCAATTTTTCTATCATTTTCTTACTCTAATGAAAGTAAAGTAAATCTTGATATTTGGCAGGGAAAGTTATCTGGCCTTGCTCATTTCCACATGTATCTTGGCTCTTCTTGGCCCTTTGCTTTTCCTTGTATGTTTTAGAAAGAAAAAAGATATTTGGGGAAACTTCATTTGAATTACATTTAATCTATAGATAGATTTTGGGAGACTTAATCATCACTATGATAAATTTGTCAACTTCTCCCTGTACTTTTGCTAGTTTTTCTCTATATATTTTAACCAATTTTTTAGATGCACCTAAGTTTGAAGTCATTATGTCTCCCTGAACCTTTGTAAAAAATATAATGATACTTCCAGCCTTAATAATGCTTTGTCCTTAATTAATTTAATGCATATATATTAAGTGTTTGGTCAGTGCTAGGAACTTGAGGTGCAACACAAGCTAATAGAGCGTCACACGTTTGGACCATTTCCGGTATTTCTTTATGGCTGATTCCTTATGTGTTGTGTAGGTAATGAAGAAGTTCCAAACACCGATCTCAAATATTCCATATTCTTTTGAGTTGAAAGCACTTGAAAAAATAGCAGATGTAAGAAAAACACTCTAACCTTCCTTCTTTTTCTTAAAAGCAGGAATTGGAATTTCCATGTGAAAGATGTCCTCTCTATTGTAGAAGAAAAGTAACATTCTTATCATCATGGATGAGAAGTTGAGAATGAGAGAATTCTGTACAAACAGACTTTGTTAAAATAATTCTTTTATCTTCCTTTAGCTTCTCCACATAGTTTACCTGCTTTCCACAATTGCCTCTCTTTGTTCAACCTAATATAAAAGCATGTAATTTTTGCCATTTCCTTGGGTCTTCAATCCTTTTGAAGGCTCCTGTGTCACATGAACCTTTCATTAAGTAAATTTTGTGTAAATTTAAGTAAAAATTGTGTAAAAATAAGTAAAACTTGTGTGCATTTCTCCTGTGGATGGATGTTTTATATCAATTTAATTCTCAGGCTCTACTGAAAAAAATAAAACAACAACAACAACAAAAAAAAACCCAAAAACAAACAAAACAAAAAATCCTTTAAGAATGTAAGGTAAAATTTTCCTCTTCAACAGTAGTGAGATGTATTAGCGGTAATAAAAATCACAAGGGGTCCTTAGAGCTTTGTTAAGAACACCAAATTTGGCAATTCTGCATCTGTTTGTACTTTGCTAATAGGAATTTTCTTAATGAAACTTGATTTTCTTTTATATCCATACTCTTCATTGCGGTCCATTAGTGGCCTCATTTCCATCTCCAGGGGTAGTTCTAACAGGCTTAAAATTAATTCATCTCTTTCAATAATTCGTTCAGAAATAAGCATGTGATTCAATTTAAGTCAAGGTAATTCAAGGGAAAGTTTTCTGAGGATTCTAGAATGGCCTTTTGTGTTCTGGAAATACCTAGGGTGGGTGTTGTACGGAAATTTGTTCTTCTTTTGGATTTTGTTTAAACAGACGTGTGATTGGAACTACCATAATTATCATAATGTCAGTGTCCCAAGATGAAAAGATATGAAGGGGAACAGACGGAAGAGAATAATACAGAAATAGATCAGGAATCATTAGATTTAAGCCACCCCCACCCTTAAACCTTCACTCATGGGTGCCTAGGAATTTATAGTTTTTAAAGGCTGATCTGAGTTGTATTTTCTGTCGAGTGATTATTCATCACAATTTGTCCCAAATCAGGTTGGTTAAAGACTCTTGTCCCTGCAAAGTTACAGGTGTGCTCCTTTCATTACCAAAATTGTGCTGGTTTGGATGACAATTATGTAGTGACCACAACCAGGGTGTAGCACAGGACCTTGCTCTCAAAAGATTGCTTGTCTTGGGGTTTAATGCTCTGAGGTTGTTAAAATTCTTAATAATTTTATCTTTAACCTTGTATATTTTAAGTGAAGCCCAGTGATGCAAAGGACAATGACTGAGTTACTTGGAACTCATGCTCATTCTCCCCTCTAAGCAACCCCCTGGGGTAGGTTCTTGCGCACCTGCTTCTAGCTTCTTCCCAGCAGCTGCTGCCACCATCCACTCTTGGCAAGGAGTTGGGACAGAGACATGGAGGGTTGAAATCTGATGCAATAAGTTTCAAGACAGGTCCCAAGAGTCTGTACTCCTGAGTTTCTCTGTGCCTGGAGAAGTATAATATTAAATAGAAAATTAACAACAACAACAACAAAAACACCATGACAGGTAAATAGAGAATCCTTGGAAGAAAGGAAAAAACATTTTGTTCCTCTTTTTTGGACAAGGAACGCTACATTTTCATTTTTCATTGGGCCCTAGATATGTAGCTGGTCCTGGCAGTCATACCAATATACACCTGAGTCATACCATGTGACAGAGCAGATTCTATACCCATCAACCTTTTAAAAAAAAGAAAAAAGAAGGAAGAGAAAATTGGGTGCAGCAATTTAATTTTAAGTTGTAAACAGAATTTATCTTGAATTCTTTACAACTTGAAACTATTGTGAATGTATTAAAACATATATTACTAATACTGAAATGCATTTAAAAATTTTTTGGTAATTATAGATGGTAAACCCTTTGACAAAATATCATCATATCATGATCATTTAACAACTGAAGAATTCAATGTCACTAGAATTAGATTTTTGTCTCTCTATTTTTATCTTATTAAATATGTTGAGTATTTAATTTCATTTTCAGTGGATCACCCATTGATTTCTCATATTTTATATTTGAGAATGTTTAAAATTCCATATTTTTACTTATATATGAAGTATATATTACTTACATATGAAGTTTACTCATTTTAATCATTTTTTAAAAGATTTTATTTATTTAATTGAGAGAGAAAGAGACAGCTAGAGAGGGGACACAAACAGGGGGAGTGCAAGAAGGAGAAGTAGGCGTCCCGTTGAGCAGGGAGCCCAATGTGGGGCTCCTTCCCAGGATTCTGGGATCATGACCTGAACTGAAGGCAACCACTCAGGCTTGGTGGGTAAGCCACCCAGACTTCCCATTTTAATCATTTTTAAGATTTTTTAAGATCAGGTTAGGAAGAAAATTCATTAAATCTTCAAAAATTTAAGTATCTTCCCCAAATTCAGAAAGATCAAGCAATGACCAAACACACACACGCACACACACGCAAACCAAAAACCTTCTGAATATTTATAGGAAAACAGTCTTTATAAGTAAATATACTATGGTTTTGTAGGAGTGAGTAAAATAATTTTTTGATAAAAAAAAAAAAAGAGAGGAGAAAGGCAGCTATATCTCAGGAGAATAGTCCTTAAGACTTGCTGACTGCTCTGCTATGAATCAACTTGAACCAGGAAAGTGTTAGCAGCAATAGAAATACATAAAGCACTCTCCACATGATTTATGCTAATTGAGTTAGAGTCTCACCTCACATAATTAACTGGAGAATGATAAAGGTCATTAAGTTTCAGGATTGCTGTATATAGATAACAGACAGAACTACAGAACAATGGGGCAACAAAAAAATGTGAAACAGGAATATGCCGAGAATGGAAGAAGCTGAATGAATTTTGTATGGAAGTTTTGCCAGTAACTTCATAAAGTCATCAAGGGACGCCCAAGGCGAGCACACCCCTCCCCACTCTTAAAACCTTCCCTGCATTTCTTATGTCTTGATAGGCATCAACCATCCCTTCTTTTCTGCAGAGAACAAATCAATCAACTTTTTCCATGAATAAACTAAATCTTGAGCAGTATATGTGGAAGAGAAAATAGAAATTCTTTCCGAAGTACCAAACATCTGGATCGAATTTATTCTTTTTAAATGCATATTTTAAAGAAAGACACATATAGTTCAGAATAGAACAAACTAAAATTACTGAACTTTACTCACAGTTTAAGTTTAGTTTATCTATAGTTTTCCATTGTTTGGAATAATGTGAATAGAAACATCTCTAGAAGCAGGAAAGCATATGATCGACATTTTTTGTAAGCACTTAAGACTTTTTCAGCTCTTACTCTTGATTATGAGAATTCCACATTTATATGTGCATTTCGTAAATCTCAATAAGCCTGAAGGATTCTAGACTAAACTCAAGTGTAGCCCCTTCTAAACACTCTGTCGATGTAGGCACCTTTGTATTTTAGGTACTTCACATAAAAGGAAATCAGAATAGATTAAAATCTCTAATTCTCTATTCAAAAATTAAAAAATAAATACAAGGAAATTAAAAAATCCTAATTATAGTTTCCTAGTAAATCTTTGAAGTATAGCTATGAAACCTACTTAGGAAAATTTATGTAAGAACCTTTCAAATTATACCATTATGACATATCCAGTCTTTTTTTTCCCCCTTTCCAGTCTTTTTTAATTGTTAATTTTCAAAATTATTGTTGTTAAAATAACCTTTCACAATGTATTTTGCAGATTTCATTTTGGGAACTATCATTGCTCTTTTGTTCAGTTCTATGGCCTAGAACCTGACCAATTCCTGAGTGAATAAATCCATTTCCATTGAAAATGCAGGCTTATTTGTCAATAACAGAATGATAGCAACAAAACTCGCATGACAATTTAAATGCAATAACAAGATTGAAGATGAACTAGAGATTTTTTATTCATTTAAATTATGAGAAACTGATGAATGTTGATGTATCAGTTTGATATTTATGAAAACTAATCCAGCAAGAATATGGGCATTGTTAGTTTTGACATCTTCAACATTTTGTTGTTATTTTAATTTAACAGAGGTTTGCTAATATATACTAAGGATGATTGAGTACTCTGGTTTATATTTATAAAATAAAGGAAGTCTTTCATCATGTTGACATAACCAAAATTACTTCTAAAATGACTATATTTTAAATCTAGCTACCAAACACCAATCTACATTTTTCCACTAAGGAGACTCATTATTTGAGAAAGTTTTTAATCAAGATGAAATTTTCAGTGTATTAATCTAGTATATAAAGGACATAAAAAGTTCAATGTGTTAATGTAGCATATAAAGGACATAAAAGGACATAGAACTCTTTCAGACTATTTCTTATTTAAAAAGTTAGCAGGATTGCCACAGCTCACTGTCATTTGGTCAGCTTTTTAAAGAAGTGTTGATGTTTAAACTCCTTCATGGATGCCAAGACTCACTGTTTAAATATTCAGCTGTAAAACTATTGCCTAAAAATGACACAGATGCTATTTCTCTTCTCTCAAGAGTGTATTTGACTTATAAAATTAACTTGAGTTAAAAGTAAAGCTTTTTTTGGGGGGGGGGCAGGACTTCATAATACAAGCAGAAACTTCATTTTAAGCCTATGTATATTTTTTTGCACTTATCAATTCTTCTTCAAATAAAATTTTTACATTTTTCAGTTCATGCTATTCATATAAAAAAAACTTTTAAAATGAACTGAGAAGAAGAAAATATTTTAATGTCATGTCTATTACAGTGTAGAAAACTTGCTTATCACTTTCCTGTCCTGATTCTTTACACATTCAGAAAGTCTCTGAGAAGAACAGCATTTTCAGAAGAACTCTGGGAGAACAACGTATTTGGAAACTCTGAAAGAACTACCTTTCCCTTAATATCAAGTCTGCCAAAGAGTAGATTAAATTAGCGTAATTAAGAAACAAATAAACAATGCTGTTTAATGATTATGCTATAAAGTCAAGGCTTCTACAGAGATCACATTCCATCATATTAAAAATATGGTTTTATAATATGTAAATTCACAGTACTAAGTGGGCCTTCATAATTATTTCAGCCCCTACCCCTTTAAGATGCTCCCTGTCTGAGTCAGATATGTCATCCTCAAACTCTTCTTCCTTGATTTTCTTTATTTCCTTCCCTACTTAAAGTAGCATAGGCTTTACAGTCATTCATTTATCTTTTCTAAGAACTCGGTGTCACTTCTGCTTGGGTGATCTGGCCCCCACTTTGGTCTGCCAATTCTCTTGCAGCTTTCACCACATACCCCCTATAAGTTTAGGCAAATTACTTTAACTCTCCATCCCTCAATTTACTTACATATAAAATAGAGGTAATTAGAGTGCTTACACATAAGATTATTGTGAGGATTAAGAAGTCAAGTGTGTCTATCATGTAGAATAGTATTCAACACATAGTAAGTTCAAGTCTTCATTATCCTTACCATAAACTTTTAATGTTATTTTCCCCACAAAGCTTACCCCATTTCACATTGCCCTCTCTTTTTTAATACTTACTGCATGTCTGTGAAGTAGAATTTAATCTGTTAATTAAGAATTAATTTTCCATATTTGAGTCTTGTTGTATAAGGCCATTGCAAACCTTTGAAGATAGTTCATCTGTTTTACTTCGTCTGCATTCTGTAATGTTTGGGCACACAATATCCTTGATAAATTATCAAGGTTAGTTATAAATAAATAATATATAGAAATATAAATAATATAATATTATATATATTTATAAATATAAATAATATAATATCACTACTACCACAAATAATGATATTTTTTATCATAACTATGGTAACTAGCATTTATTAAGCTTTTAGTATTGTCAGACATTTTAGTGCTTTATGGCATTGCCTTTTTTTTTTTTTTTTAAATCCATAGGGTACTCTGAGGTAGATTCTGTTTTCCTAACAAGAAAACTGAGATTTGGAAAGGTGGAGTCATTTGCCCAAGGTCACATAATCACCAGTAAATTTCATCATGGTGTACCTACATGGGTAGTCAGGCCCTACAGCATAAGTCGTGTCCCTTCTGATCCACTTTTATCTTCCTAACAGTCTGGGAGCTTCTCATTCTTGAATTATTATACAAACTCCTCACTCTGATTTCTGTAATCCTCTCTGATCTGTTCTGCATAGAACTACATGTTCAATTTTTTATAACCCTAAGGAGAAGGTTAGTGATGAGTAATAATTTGAAGCCCTTCTCCTTGTGGAATCTCTACAGGAATTTTTCTGTTCAATGAAAAGAATGTAAGTGGACTAGAGTCTGTCAACACCACATCAGTGTTTATCTACGTTGGCTCTTTAAATTTGGAACCACTTTCCATATTCATATAGCAATTGCTTCATTAATACGGATCTCTTCCAGCTTTTATTTTCCAGCTTCTTTTTAAAATTTATTTATTTTTTAGTATTTTCCAGCTTCTTTTTTTTTTTTTTTAATATTTATTTGACAGAGAGAAATCACAACTAGGCAGAGAGGCAGGCAGAGAGAGAGGAGGAAGCAGGCTCCCTGCGGAGCAGAGAGCCCGATGTGGGGATTGATCTCAGGACCCTGGGATCATGACCTGAGCCGAAGGCAGAGGCTTTAACCCACCGAGCCACCCAGGCACCCCTATTTTCCAGCTTCTTAACAACAATTTGTTAGAGAACAAACTAGTCAATTTCATGGACTTCCAGATTTGGATGTGACTTTAGAGACCCTCTAGTCCAGTATCCTTAGTCAATGAGAAAATCAGAGCTTGAGTAAGGGTCTTGAGTTAGGATGAGAGACAAGTTACTGCAATCAAAATCCAAAAGTATAAGAGCTATAAAACAGCTACTTTTCCCCTCTCTTTTCTGTGCAGCCCTTACGTGAAAGGCCTAGATCATCAGAGAAACTCTGTTTCACTTTTTCAGAAAGCCAGGTTTCTGTCATTTTTGCTCCAATTTCTCCTGCAGTATTTGCTTCTTCTTCATGACAGAAGATGAGATACTGTCTTACATGTATCTACTGAGAGAAAGGGGAAAGAGAGTATGTGATAAAAGTGTCTTCCATCCGAAAGCCCAGATCCAAAGGGGCACTTGATACAATCACTTGTATCCTATTGTTGAGTTTCACTGTACAGTCACATCTAACTTTAGGTGAGACTACAGAATGCATTCTAGGTGGACAGCTATGTACCTACAGTTAATTTGAGCACTATGGAAACTGGGTAGCTGAGCTTTGATGAACACTTGGAAGTCCCAGCAGGCCACACAGCAAATACGGGTGGAAGACCTATACTGCCAAAATCATACTTTACACCAACAGTAAGTTGAAAAAACATGTAATGCTAATGTTTAATGGTGCATTGGTTCAGTATTATTATTTTCATGGTTATGTTTTGCATAGTTGCTACTTTGGTGCTGTTTATTTCCTACTAAAGTTTTTGAGAATAAAAACATTGTCTACATCAAAGCTAATCTACTTCTTCAGGACAGCCAACTTATTAATGTTTGTTTGTTTGTTTTAGGGAGCAAGAGAGCATGTGCTGGTGAGCGTAAGCCAGGAGAGGGGCAGACTGAAAAGGAGAGAATCACAAGCAGACGCCCAGCTGAGCACAGAGGCCTGCTGGGCTAGATATCATGACCCTGAGCTTATGACCCTGAGCTTATGACCTGAACCAAAATCAAGAGCCAGATGCTTAGCCAACTGAGCCGCTCAGGCACCCCCAGGACAGCCAACTTATTAGGGAATCATGTTGTAGTTGATTTTCTTTATGTGATAAAGATATACATACAAACAAAGAACATGCGCTTAGTCTACACCCAAGGGTTTCCGCAGATGAGGAGGATAATGAAAGAATTCAAACTTTTGTATCAACAATATCCAAGTCTTTGAGTCATAGACTACAAGAAGAGGTGTCCTTATATGTGTGGGTTCCTTAAATAATTTCATTGGTAACCATGCTGAGGTAAATTATTCACAGTTGGATCAAGACTATCATGAATCAAAATCAGAGGCTGCCTTATCTATATAGTTTTTTTCTTTTATATTCTTTTATAGCAGTGATTCTCTCTAATGCCTTGATAAAACCTAATCAGAATTAAACTTAAGGAGTTCAAAATCAGATAATTATTTGCATTGGGCTTCTAGAACTAGCTGATTTAAAACTACTAACACAACATTGTACACAGCTACATCAGGGTAGAGGATAAGATGTCGTTACATCCATTTGGCCCACTCCTTCCCATATATTCATTAGTTGAGCAAACTATTTTTGTACATAACTCTGCTGGGAGTCTCCAGAATTGGTCATTTGACCCACTTAAATGGATCATTTGACTCATTAAATCTCACTTTAAACTCTCTAAACTTTACCCATATAAAATAACTGATTTCATATGTTACAGTGCTTAGTATCCATGTGGCATGTAAATAAAATGGGCATGGAGACAAAATGTACATCATGATCAGATAATTACATATAATCTGGGATTGCTTGTACAGGAACTGTATCATTAAAACTTAAATAATAGTAATGATACTGCCATAAAATAACTATATAGTATCCACATTATTAAGAAGTTCTTTAAATTAGGAGAGCTGAGATTATGAATTCCAATTGAGTATATGTTCAGTGAATGTTCACTCTTACAGATGCATTTATACACATGCATTATGATTGACTTCTCCATCAGTAGATAATTGTTCATTGTCAGTTCTGGAATCTGAGTGTTTGGAATTTTAATCCAAGTTTAGTCACTTACAAGATATGCAAGTTTCTTAGTTCAGTTACATTCTCTGATTTTTGCTCTAAAATAGGAAAAATAATACTTAAAGACTTTTAAACGGTAGTAGAAATTGGTTTAAGAAGATAACAGTTTCACTAGCACAACTACAGTTGTATAGTATGCTTCCAAATAATGGTAGCCATTTCTACTCCATCCCTAACCCCCGTATATTCCTGGGCAAAAACTTAGTCTTACTTATTTCCATAAACAATGTCTACTTAAATTCCTTGTACGATAGACAGTTATGTGTTGACTTAACCTAACCTGAAACTGAGGATGAAAGAAAAGACCAGGAAAATTCAAAAGAAAACATTTCCCTTCATTTATATTATCTGAATATCTCAGGTGAAAAATCTATTTTCTTTTCTGGTCTGAAATATCTGGTAATGACCTAAATCCTCCAATTTGGTTTGTGTGCAAAGACTCAGTCTAAGATGAATATTTATGGTTTTCCTTAGGAACTAAAGTGATTTGGCAGTCATTCAATTCACTAGATGTGCCATTAAAACAGCATAACTGATTCAGCAATTTCATTCAGGTGCAGATTTACCTAATGCTGCAGACCTCCTGCAATAACCTGGAAAAATAAATAAGAAATTCAGAGGTTACACCAGTTATATAGTCATTAGAAATAGGCTCCATAGTGACTTGAAGTGATTTTCTTAATTGTAATTTCTCCCGTTTTCATTATACTTGAGTCTTAAATTATAACTGACTACCTTCTTTGAGTTCTTCATGACAGGCCTCATGCAGGCCTTTAAGTATACATAAAGAAGAAAACAGATGTTAAATCTCTTCCTCACCTAAAACACAAGTAAGGACAACACATGATTCTTACCCAAAAAAAAGTCAGCTGCATTAGCCAAAAACCTGTTTTCCTCACACTCTTTTTTGTAAATTTATTTCTATCTTGAAAAAAAAAATCCCACCTATGAAAACAGTGCTCACCTTAGCGTTTACATATCAGGTTACCTGACAAACTGTTACAGTGTAAAGCTGTAACTACATACTTCATCAATTTATATTATAAATATGTTCTTATCTCTTATATCTCTAATGCTTAAGAATCCACTGGTATTGGCTGTAGGAAGTCTGGTATCCCTCTTCACCCACTCCTTGCACATTATTGCTTATGAATCTGGTACTTACGCCATCCAAATGTGAGGGGAGAGTCCTGCTTCTATAAGCCAGACAGAAAGTCCCTTGCTTGAGTGTTTCTCATGGCAATAGGTAAGGCTACAGAGATTTGGAACTCCCTGGTTTCATAGTCATTTTTATAATCTACAGTGAGCCTCTGATGATCTGTATTGATGCTTAAGATCAAAGAGTCCCCAAACTGGAGATTACACTCCAATTTTCTTAGGTTCTGATCTGTGTTCCCCAAAGTAGAACACAGTAGAGGCAGGGTGAGTTCTAAAGAACTAAGCCACTCCCGACAAACTGTTAGGGTAATGCATTAGCCAGAATCACTAGTTTAGACTCTCCTTTTCTTGGTGGATTATTTTTAAGGGTCCTGGTCAGGCTATGCTTATTACTACAGTGAGTTCCTATTCTTAAAATTTAGGAATTGGGATTGAGAAATTTAGCTAAATTGATCCAATTCTTCTTCAGATTTGTATTCCAGAGGTTTCATAAAGTGACAGCATCTTTTGAATAAAGATAAACGTTAAACATTTTAACCCGTTATTTGGTACATTGTGTCATATTTTATGTGATTTTGTATTAGGAAAAATTCAAATAATAAGTAATGTCGGGTATTTGAAGAGATACAAGCTCAAATTTCAACATACTTAAGAATTAGATGATGCCAACACTGGTAGACAATTGACTACATTTCTGCTATGGAAATATGGTGGCATCATGGGACCTGTAAATGGAAATGTCGTCATATTTTTTAATCAAAATTAGTGGAGAATATCCTTTCTCTTTCCCTTGCAAGTGGGTTGGACTTAGTGACTCAACAACAAAAAAAGTCTAATATGGCAGAATTTGATAATGTGTGACTTCTGAGACCAAGTCATAATAAACACTATGGCTTCCTCCTTTATCTCTTTCTTAGATTTGTCCTCTGAGAGAATCCAAGTGTCATTCCATCAGGGTACTCACTCAGGCCTATGGAGAGAGTCACATAGTGAAGAACTGAGCAAGCAAGGCAATGAAGCCTGTTGCCAATAACTACATAAGTGAACCATTCTGGAAGTAGATGATTCAGCCTTGGTCAAGCCTACAGATGACTGCAGCTCAGTCGACATCGTAACCAAAATTTCCGAGAGACCTATAGCTATGGTCCAACTAGCTAAGACACTCACAAGTTTTTTTAACCACATAAACTGTGAGGTAATTTTTTTTTAAACACAGTAACTATGACAAATCCCACTAAATTCATGAGAAACTTTTCATGCAGTAATAGATAACTAATATCTTCAGAAAGTTATCCCTTGCACTGATTTCCACCACTCTTTAACTACTTATCCTCAATTTTGATAAATAAATTAGCTCGCCAATTGACATTCAAAAAAATTTATTTTTTCAGAATCATTTACAATACTCTGCATGGTAGGAAAATCCCTAACAGCTGATTGATTTATACATATGGCAGTAGAACCTTTGCTTGTCCAGCCCCCAAACTCATCTAATGTTGATAAACTAGATAGAGTTCAATAATTTGTCATAGATTTTTGATAGAATAAACTTTAAGGGCAATCTATTGTAGCCTACTAATTAACCAACCAATTCCTAAACTAAAACATTTATTTCACCAGTCAGCTATGTTTGAATTTACAATATCCAAGGAACAAGCTTATGTCTATAGGCAGCTCTTAAATTTAGAAAGTCTTCTTTTCTATTAAGTTTTATTTCAATTTTTTAGTGTAGTTGACACACAATGTTTCATTAGTTTCAGGAGTATAACGTAGTGATCCAGCATCTCTATACATTATGCTATGCTCACCACGAGGGTAGCTACCATCTGTCACCATAGAGCACTATTAAAATAGTGGTTTTGACTGGTTTTGACACTTTCAACCTAGTTTACATTTTGAGGTCAGCCACACAGAAGAACTCTAATTTTGCTTCACAAAACAACTCTTCCCTTTAAAATCCAAGAATTAAAATCTATTTTAACATTAACATTAGTCAAATTTATTCATTCATTTATTCACTTGCTTAACAAGATCTTATTGAATACCTACCAAATATAAGTCATTATGATAAAACTTGTTTAGAATTCAATGATGCATTCAAAGACATTGTCAAGAAAGGTAGGTAGTGTGTATAATTCAAAACAGTGGGAAAAAAGAAATCAAGAACAAACAAACAGAAAAAATTGAATTTTCATGAAGTAATTATTATAATAAAATAATAACAAATAGATGATCCTTTGTTAATTATCTCTGGGAAGGAAAGCGTTAACAAAGCAGACTTTTAAGACTGTTATTCTTTTTTTTTTTTAAGATTTTATTTATTTATTTGACAGACAAAGATCACAAGTAGGCAGAGAGGCAGGCAGAGAGAGAGGAGGAAGCAGGCTCCCTGACAAGCAGAAAGCCTGATGTGGGGCTCGATCCCAGGACCCTGAGATCAGGACCTGAGCCAAAGGCAGAGGCTTTAACCCACTGAGCCACCCAGGTGCCCCTAAGACTGTTATTCTTAAAAAGCCCTGCTTCTGTGACTGGCATGTGGGAAGTTGGATTTTGGGGGGTGGGGGGGGCGTTCCCATCATTCCCAGAACAGTGTACAAGCTCACTGCGCTTCAACTATTTGTTTAAACAATGTCATTTATGCAGATCACCTGCCTTATTTCTGAGAATCTGGAATTTCTGTACATACTAGGTCAAAGGTACTTATGTGACCAATCCTCAATAAAACACCTGAACGAACAATCTCTGATGAGCTTCCTGGTAGACAATATCTCACTCATGTTATCATAGTCATTGCTGGAGGACTTAAGCATGTCTACAAAACTCCATTGAGAGAAGAGTTTTAGAAGCTTGAGCCTGATTTTATCTAGATTTTGCCCCACGTACCTTTTTTTGTTACTGATTTCACTTTGTATCAAATCAAACTGACACACCATTGTTGTTTATACACTGGCATATGGAAATAGCAAAGATGGGATGAAGATGGGACTACTGCTTTTCATAGTAGTAGTCATGAAGCTGGAGACACTGAGTCTCCACTTTTTCACTTTCAAGTGATAAATATCAAAACTGAGAGATGTACCTCCAGAGCAGACAGTATTGGTAAGAGAATGTTTTGAGCCATGGTCCCTAAACCAAAGCTCTGACTTACACTAGCTCACTCTCTTCTTTTTTTGATGTTATTGCACAAGTGACTGATCAAATAGAAAGGCCCTCAAAACTAAGTTATGAAATATTTCTGTTTACTTGCCTATAATCTAACATAAGAATAGTACCAACTGTTCTAAGTTTATTATGAATAGCAATTACAAAATAAGAAAAAAGTGATTGGAACTATTTCTGGAACATTCAGAGTGTTCAATAAATGTATGTTATTAATTCCTATAGAAAACTGAAAAGAAATACAAATCATTCCCAAAGGCAATAGGGAGACTAAAAGAACAGAAGAAAAAAATAAAACAGTTAAACCATCAAAATAGCAAGGAGAAAAATAAGCTGATAGGACTCAGTAGTTGAGGAAAGAAATGGAAAAACAAAATAGTCATAACAGAAGCAACCAAAAGTACACAGAAGAGTACAAATGACAAGTAATAATCAGCTTGAAGAAATCATCAAAATAGTAAGGGACAAAGAATACATATATAAAATTAGACAATGATAAATATGAAAGGCAAATGAATTCTAACACATACAAAATTGTGTTTCTAAAAAAGAAAATAGAAAAATGAAACAGTAAAATATATATTCAAAATGATGGAGAAGAAAAATTTCCCAAACTGAAAACTTTAATTTGAAAGACAAAAAGATATACATAGTAACCAAATGTAAGACATATCTTAGTGAAATTCAATAGAATCTAAGAAATAAAGAAGCAAGAAACAATTACTAGATCATTGCTTAAGAAGTTTTAAGGCAAAAAGGAAATAACTCAAGAAATGTATACCCATCTAAATTCCTTTAATTAAAAGTCAAGAATCAGACATTCTCAAGTATGCCAGAATTTGGGGAATTTAACAGTCAAGAGTCTACCAAAATAATTTTTAAAAACAAAACACCTCCTTGGCTGGCCTTTGAAGTGGATTAATGGCTGTAAGAACTTGTTCTGTATGGTGGCAGTACCAAGGAAAAGGATGTATGGTCACGACCTTGTTATAGAGGGTACTGACAGAGAACAAAGATACAATATTAGAAAAGAGAAGACTAGGGGTGCCTGGGTGGCTCAGTTGGTTGAGCAACTGCCTTTAGCTCAGGTCATGATCCCGGAGTCCCAGGATGGAGTCCCACAGTGGGCTCCCAGCTCCACAGGGAGTCTGCTTCTCCCTCTGGCCTTCTGCTCTCTCTTACTTGCTCTCTCTCTCAAATAAATAAATAAAATTGTTAAAAAAGAAGAGAGAGAGAGAGAATAAGTGCAAGAAAATTTGAATTTAAAAAAAAAAGGAAAAGGGAAAACTAGATTGAACCCAGTATTAGATGGAATTGGATGTACAGTTGGACTAGCTTTCCTTTCACTTACTTCAATTTCTTTAATTTTATGTGCTAAATTATATATATGAAAACTCCAACTACAACAACTAAACCTTCTTTATGTTGGGCTCCATTAATTTTTTTCAATATTTACTTTCTGTTTTTCAGTGTACATTTTTTGACAGACAAGTAAGCAAAATAGGGATGTAAACAATTCTGATTTTGATGGCCACAGTTGTGAGTATAAATTGACCAAACAAGAAATCCCCAAATGGTACAGTTTCAGGCAATTATACAGGGGCTGTAATAACATTATCCAATAGCAAAAATTTTCCAGTCAAATCCAAATAGAAAGTCATATTTCCCACTTACGTGGGTGGAATATAACCTTCTTTTTCTTTTATTTATTCATTTTTAAAATTATCTACTTATTTATTTATTTATTTATTTAGCATGAACAGGAAGAGATAGAGAATCCCAGGGAGATTCTTCGCTGAGCATGGAGCCCCACACGGGGCTCAATCCTATGACCACTGAGATCATGACCTGAGTTGTAACCAAGAGTCCAAGGTGTAACTGACAGAACCACTTAGAGGCTGCCCCCCCCTTTTTTTCTTTTAAAATAACAGATCATACAGGTTAGGCAGAAAATATAAATATAGGACCATAGAGGACCCTCTGCAGTTGAGAAAATGTTTACATACTAAATTCTTAGAGATTATAATAAATAAATAATAAAAAAGGGATGTGAATCTCATGGAATATTTTAAATGTTTACATTTAATGTAATCATGCATTTAATATACACAAAGAAATCAAAGTAAAATGGAATTTTGCTATCCACTAGATACTTTGAAACTTTGTATTAACTATAAAATTAGATGCCCAAATTTGAGGTCCTGTGAATGTGAGACTTGGGCTAGATGGATCTCTCTAACAAAGCAGAAAATACAGAGATGCAAACTGATGCAATTGAGCCTAGATTCTCGGTCAGAAATTTGCAATATTGGAAGATGCTAACCTTTGTAGAATTCAATTAAGTTTTTTTTGGGCCAAAGTAATTAAAGCAAATTTCAAGCAATTAGGTTGTTAAAGAAGAAGAATGGTCTGCAAATAAAAATTAGAGCCTTGAAACCACCAGTGTTGATCTGGCGGAAGAGAAAAATAACAGTTCATGTAGTAGAGGACCAGTAAAATCTGAAGACTCCAAATCAGCCCAGGAAGAGAGACATCAGCTAAGTGTTGTTAGTAGTTCCTGACTGAGCAAAACTAGATATTGGATCAGAACCCAAAAAAGAGGATCTATTTCTCATCATAGACTGTTATGCTGAAGTTAGACGTTATGTAACATGAAATCAATCATTATTATTATTTTTTTAAAGATTTTATTTATTTATTTGACAGAGAGAGATCACAAGTAGATAGAGAGGCAGGCAGAGAGAGAGAGAGAGGGAAGCAGGCTCCCTGCTGAGCAGAGAGCCCGATGCGGGACTTGATCCCAGGACCCTGAGATCATGACCCGAGCCGAAGGCAGCGGCTTAACCCACTGAGCCACCCAGGCGCCCCCGATCATTATTTTTTTAATGGGTGTTTTTTAATGGGTGTTTTCTTAACTTTTCAGGTAAACTTCTTCCAAGTATTATAAAATCTGGAAAGATCCGAACTGGATAAAGACTAGCTCAAGAACCTGTTATTCCTAATATACTTTCTCAATTATTCATCAGCCCCATATAAAAGACCAGCCTTTCCCTTATTGATTCACTGAAACTTATTCAGAACCTCCCAGGACCAAGGAATTAGCTACTTACTATAACTGCAGAAATGTGCAAGGCACATCTTGCCCTCAAATGATCCCAGATAGTAGCTCTTGTCCTGGGTTAGAAATATAAACCAGGTGATATGGAAGCACAGAGACCACATAACTTAAGTCAGCATCATCATAGAAGTTAGGGAAGATGACATTTAAGATGAATGAAAAGGGCATCTGGGTGGCTCAGAGGGTTAAAGCCTCTGACTTCCGCTCAGGTCATAATCCCGGGGTCCTGGGGTGGAGCCCTGAGTTGGGCTCTCTGCTCAGGAGGGAGCCTGCTTCCTCCTCTCTATCTCTGCCTGCCTCTCTGCCTACTTGTGATCTCTATCTGTCAAATAAATAAATAAAATCTTAAAAAAAAGATTAAAATAAAATAAAATGAAAGTTAAACTATGAGAAGGTGTCATGGGGCAGAAAGGAAAGAACATACTACACTAAGATGTTGAGGAATTGGAGCCTAACACACCTTGGAAGCTGGTTATTTTAAAAACTTAATGATTTGAAATCATAAATACAAGTCATTTCATGGAGAATCTTGAATGGCAGCTAAGGATTCTTCTTGCTTCTCATGTACTGAAGAAAGGTTTCAGTGGGTTTTGGAAGTATTAGTTGTTAGCACCGTTTGAAGTGAGAATCTTCACAGTGAGAATCTTCAGGCACTTAGCCCAGACAAAGCCCAGACACATTGTGGCAGTATTTACCAAATCACTATGACAGCACTTGGGTTCTATCTACTTCAGTTTTATCCCCAGATACGGAAAGTGAGCTCTTACTGTCAGCCATGGCTTCTGGCATCTCCAACTCTGGATTCTCAGAAATCTCTCTGTGACCTCAGAACTCTAAAATCTTCACTGAAGATTTTTTCTGACACCAGTGTGCTGATGAGAAATCTAATGGCCCTGTAGGTACTTGTGTCTTTGGAGGTGGCCTGCTTTCTGCACCAGATGATTTAGAGCTTTTCTTCCCTTGTTTTTCTGAAATTTCAAAAGGACTTCTCTTAGGTTATGGTCTGTTCCAAGACCAAGCTCCAAGAAAAGTCTGGCATTTGGGGGGCCCATGCAATCTGAACACTTGTCTTTCTATACACAACTCTCAGAGTGTTTCATTCAGTAAATCTTTGATTATAGCTAAATCTCAATTTTCTCTCTGATTTTATTTTGACACTCTTGTCAAACTTGTTGGACATTCTGAATTTACCCTCAGTGCTACTAAATTTTTACTCTTCATTTCTTTTTTTCTTTCTTTCTTTCTTTTTTAACATAAACATTAACCCCAATGTGGGGCTCCAGGACAAGGGCTGCATGCTCTACTGACTGAGCTAGCCAGACGTCCCATTTTTTTTTTCCTTTTCTTTTTAATGTATAATCTGGAGATTATCTCAATCTTATCTTCTAAGGCTTTATTTTTAACTTTTAAATTCATCAATATTTTAATTTCTAAGAGCATTATCTTGCTGACAATATGATTTTAAGTATTTTTTAAATTTTTTTAAAAAAATATTTATTTATTTGATAGACAGCAAGACAGGGAATACAAGCAGTGGGAGTAGGAGAAGGAGAAGCAGGCTTCCTGCTGAGCAGAGAGCAGGATGCGGTACTTGATCCCAGGACAGTGGGATCATGACCGAGCTGAAGGCAGATGCTTAATGACTGAGCCACTCAGGCGTCCCTAAATATTTTATTTTGAACGTCCTTTCATCTATGTCTTCACCCTTTCCTATAGTTACTGTTTCGGTCATTACAGTCTTTCTCATTTGTTCTGTAGGTTTTCCTTAGATAACAAATTTTTGCCTATTTTTCCTCAAAAAAAAGGGGGGGTGCTATGCTATTGAAATTGAGAGCTATAGTATCTTTTCTCTCCTCCTGTGTGGGTAAGTTTGTTTGTTTGCTTTTCCTACCACTCTCTTTCTTAATGGGAAGTCTGACTTGGACCTCTGCTTCTATGGGAGGATTTATGCATTAACTTTGGACCTAGCTTTGTTTTTTGTTTGTTTGTTGTCCTTTAGTTTTTTTGTTTCCTTCCAAATTTTTATTTAGGGTCCTGGGATTGAGCCCCACATCAGGCTCTCTGCTCTGCGGGGAGCCTGCTTCCTCCTCTCTCTCTGCCTGCCTCTCTGATTACTTGTGATCTCTGTTAGTTAACAAATAGTGTAATATTGGTTTCAGGAGTAGAATTTGGTGATTCATCACTTACATACAGCACCCAGTACTCATCATAACAAGTGCCCTTCTTAATACCTGTCACCCATCTAGCCCATCCCCCACCCACTCCCCTACAACCACCCTCAGTTTGTTCTCTATTGTTAAGAATCATTTATGATTTACTTCCCTCCAACTTCTTTTTTCTTTTCTTTTTTTTCTCTTCCCACATGTAAATCTATTTTGTTTCCTAAAGTCCATCTATGAGTGAAATCATATGGTATTTGTCTTTCTCTGACTGACTTATTTCACTTAACATAATATACTCTAGCTCCATCCACACCACTGCAAATAGCAAGATTTCATTCTTTTTGATGACTAAGTAATGTTCTATTGTATATATAGCACCCTGATGTTTATAGCAGCATTATCAACAATAACTGAACTTTAGAAAGAGCCCGTGTCCATCACCTGATGAATGGGTAAAGAAGATGTGGACTTTACTTTTAATAAAGGAGCAGGCCCACTGCTGAATACCATGCCCAATACCCATCTCTCCTCAAAAGCTTTTGCTTGCGACTAGACACAGATTAATCAATAGTCAAGTGGAACTGAAGCTATTCCAGAACCTATCAAACTTGGGTCTTGAAAGAGTAGGTTTTATCTTCCCCTACTCTTCAATTTTCTGATTACAGCATTAGCCTTGAAATCTTAGCTATTTGTCTGCTGAAATTTAATGTCCACCTTCTTAAAATTAAGGAGAATGCCTGATTTATTTTCTCTCTGGTTATCTTTTATAAACAGAGTGAAACAATACCATGATTACAGTGCTGTGAATAGAAATAAGTTCTACTATTTTCCTCAAAGAAAGGAGAAAACTTAGTCTTTTCTATCTCTACACACATATGACATTTGTTTTTATTCATATTAATGAATACATTATATATTTTGAATTTCTATTTTCTTTTTCTATAGTGTATGTTCACTTTAAAATGTATGCTAAATTTAAAATAGTTTCCTAGATTTAAGAATTCTTAGTTTAGGTAAATTAGACATATATCCAATAATTTTTTCAAGAAGATTAGTAGATGCATTGAAGAATAAAATATTAGCAACTGGTTCATTTAACAAGCTTTTTTGAAACTCTCTTGATTTATTACTATGGTCTGTATTTGAGGTTAGTATGAAAGATTTGAACTAAAATTGTAAAGGAATTCCTCAATCATACCAGTTCTATATCTGATCCAATAATAGTAAAACATTATAAAATATCAATCTTTCTCTCAAGACATTGTTATAAGTTCCATTCATTTCTTTTATCATTAAGATTTTTCTATTTTTCTCCTTAAGAATTTATGGATTCTTCCTTTCACATGGAAGCCATTTGATGAGCCTATTTCTAACTCTACTTTTATTTTCTTTGCATCAGTAATGGGATCATTATGATTCTCATCACCATGTTCATTATCTGATAAAAACAAATATTCCTCACACTCAATTTTGGATATTTGATTTTTCTTATTTATGTTCTTAGTAGGCATATTCTCTTCACTTGTTAGAAATGAAAATTCATTCCTTTCCATAGGAGAATGATCATTCATATCATTAATCTATCTTGATTACCATTTCTCCCTTTATCACTGAAACCTAAGATATTTGTCTGTTACTTGTATTATTTTAATTAGTTACTATGCATCATAAGCATTTCTGGTGTTTTCTGATATTTAATAAACATGTAACAAAAGAAAATATACTACCAAATGAACTGATATATAAATAAATTTCAGCACAATGAGCTCGGAAACCTGAAAAGGATAGAGACTTAGTTGGATTATTCTCTCCTATTTAAATGAGACTAAAAGCATGCCAAAGATAGAACACTTACTGAAGCTTTATCCATTCACCACAGTATAATATAACCATATGTCCAACATGTAAGAGATTTTATGAACAATGAACTTTCTTTAACTGAAAGCAAAATGGCATTAAGAGAACAGGGCAGGGAGATAGGGAAGAGGGGAAAAAACAGTAATTTTATGAGTATCTGAAATACCAGCTTTGAAAACAAAGCACTCATCCAGAAAAATTGGTTCCACCAATATCTTCCCTTCTAGTGTAGGCTGATGATGGGCTTGCGGCCTGTTTTGTTGGTTGCTGAAACCAACTAAAAAATGCAGTTACCACCCTAGAAGAGATATCCAATGATGTAATGAAGAATAAGTGAAATTGTTGCATTTAACTACAGAACAGTGCTTCCAGTGGCCTTCTGGAAAAAAAGTCAGTCATGTGTTCTGGACAGGAGAAAGATAGGCATTAAGTAAAAAGGTTTTTATAATTCCAAGCCTAAGAGTCCAAGAATATGAGTCAATGGATTGAAAATCTTTTAAAAAATGCAATTTTGACTACAAAATCAGGAAGAGGGAAAAATTGGAGTGCTTTTAAACACACACCCTTTAGTGACTGAAGCTCTCTGATAAAGAAAGAATTTTTTAATATAGCAAGATCACAAGGTTTATTCCAAGTACACTGCTTAGAAGTATAAAGAAAATATACTTCTGTGTATCATCAGTGTATTGTCAACCAAACACAATTCCCTTTACTGAAGAAATTATTTTTACAATAATACAGATGAGGATATATGAGAGAAAATGTTTGGTGAGAAAAATATGTTTAGGGGCACCTGGGTGGCTCAGTGGGTTAAAGACTCTGCCTTCGGCTCAGGTCATGATCCCAGGATCCTGGGATCGAGCCCCGCATCAGGCTCTCTGCTCAGGAGGGAGCCTGCTTCCTCCTCTCTCTCTGCCTGCCTCTCTGCCTGATTGTAATCTCTGTCTGTCAAATAAATAAATAAAATCTTAAAAAAAAGAAAAATATGTTTATAAGGTACTATATAAATATCAATAGAAATATATTTAATAGACTATACAGATTTTATTGCTTTAATAGTAACTACTATCATTTCTAATAATTATTGATTTGATATATTCCTACAAGATGATGTTCTTCACACCATTGTCATCAGTAGTTTATCAAGTCATTTGTCTAAAATTTCTGAACAATTGAATCATGCAGCATTCTCCTATTTAATTTCTGTAACTAGTCTTTAAGATTCTGATTCTGAAATCCAGAAATACAGTTATCAGATTATCTCCTGACATGTTTATGAATAACATGAGTAAATGTGGATGGAATGAGCATGCGATTAGGGAAATTTGTAATTGTTTGATTCCTATATTCAAGTAGTACTAAATAATAGGCAGATGGTTAACTGGAAAGTGACTTTTACCACTCACAGTAGAATTTTCCCTCAGTCTGGCCTGTTCAACACATATTTTTGATATGGATAATGACCTTGATACCAATTATTTCAAATGTCACAAAGCTGAGAAAGATAGTTTATTTGGATGACAATACTAGATTCCAAGTAAATCAAAACTTATAAAATTAAAAATATCAAAAAATTAGCAAAATATTCCCATAAAGCTAGATAATTTTTAGATATATTTAAAGTATCATAATAAAAACAATAATTTACATTTGAAAAGATATTAAGATCTAAGGAGAAAAATATGACTCAAAAGTTTATAAGAAGAATGAAAAATTAATGATTTTGGTTGACTGCATGTTCAAGGTAGAGTACATTATCTCTATATTATATAAATACCTGTAATTTTTTTTTAGTGACAAATTTTCTTCCTTTATTGAAGGCACAATAAATTGATAAATCAACCATTGGGCCTAAATTTGGCATAGCAAAGCATATAGACTTGTTGAATCACTAAATATCTGTACTATTGTATTAAATACCAGGAGTCAAAATTCTAAAGGAATATTGATAGATTGAAAGCATTGCCAGAGAATGGCAAATTTTATTAAGTAATCAATTTATTCTTTCAATAAAAATTTTTTAAGTCCTGGGGCGCCTGGGTGGCTCAGTGGGTTAAGCCTCTGCCTTCAGCTCAGGTCATGATCCCAGGGTCCTGGGATTGAGCCCCGCATCCGGCTCTCTGCTCAGCGGGAAGCCCATTTCCTCCTCTCTCTCTGCCTGCCTCTCTGCCTACTTGTAATCTCTATCAAATAAATAAATAAAATCTTTAAAAAAAATTTTTTTAAGTCCCTATTATGTACTACTTCAATCTGATGATGACTGAGACAGGTATTGGTGAGGACAGGTATTAGATAATTAAATTTACTATGAAAGCTGTTGGTAAAAATTACAATCCATTGTAATGTATATAGAAAGCCCTAGATTAATTTAATCTAGGAGATCATCTGGCACTTGCTGCAATCCACTGAAGGGTTCATCTGGGAATACGTGCTGTCATACTAAGTCTATCTTCCCAAGGTGTAAACTCTTCACCACTTTAGCTGTATGGTTTTTTAGGGGTAAGTGATGTTGCTAGCTCAAACTACAGCAGTGTCTGCATGCCCAGAAACCAGTGTTTTCATTTTGACATGACACATAAGAAAGTGTGTCATCCAAGCCGGTACTTCAGTTTACAAAAAATGAGAGGGGCATGAAAAGAAATGTGAACTGGTAAGTGAGATGGAAGCTCGAAGTGGTACCATGAAAGCTCTCCAGGGATCCAAGGTATTTACAGAATGAATCATTTTGGGTAAGAGATTAATGAGGAAGGTGTTTATTGGTATCTTATAACAATCTTCCAAGAAGATGGCACAGGTTTCACACATTATGTTTGATAAATAATAGCACAATAGTTTACATCGGGGGTACTAAGTATGTAATCATCATATTTACTTTTTTACTATTTTTTCCAAGCTTATTAAGTGTCCTTGGTATAGGTTATTTAATATTTCCCCCCAGATGTTTAGGATGGGTGCAATCTAAACTCAGTGAGATATAGTTACCTGGTTTCAGTTAAAATTGTGTGATATCATCCTTATATCTACCTAGACAGCTACCAAACATGTAAAAATGTGCATGTCAGCCTTGGCTGGAAGCGATTAATGTGCGAGCATCTGCCAGCACTTCTGTTTATGTGAAGGACTCTACACTCTTCCCTCAGAAGATCCTCACATGTAACCACATGGTATGACTGGCATGAGAGTGGAGCTCATAGTCCTTATAGTAAATATTAGTAAGCTTAAATATCTATCTAAATTTCGATTTTTAAAACATCCACGTAAATAATATTTTCCTCTTGCACTTTATCATGCATTACACTGTATGGAGCGATGCCCCGTAGAACACCGACCCTAGGCATACAGACAAAGCCTTTCTGGATTCTATGAGAACCATTCTTAGAACTTATCCTCTCCACTAAGCCACAGAAAGAAAAAAAAAAAAGTCGATTAGTTAGTCTAATCGACTGAATTCTGAATATAATTTGATGTGCTTTGAGCATGTTAGACATCTTTTTTCTCTTCTCAAAATCAAGAAAAACCTGTGCTTCCCAGAGGAGGTTTGTTTCTGTCTTATGAGCACAGGTTTTTTTTTGTGTTTTTTTTTTTTTTTCCCCTGTTTGCCTTTGGAACCTGGAAACAAAGGCACAAATCTGTGGTCACACTCTAGCAAATATGTTAAGCATTATGAAAACACTTCTGCACATTCAGTTTGCCCTTGGCTTACCTGTGTTCCAACCCTTACTCAGATCCTTTATTTATTTAACTCATCCTTTAGTACTGCACTTACTTTTATAAGCAATCTTAAATCCTCTGAGGAAGACAGAAGACACCGTGAAAGAGAGATGATGACCATGATTGTGGATTATCACTGAAAGCATAATTACTACTGTAACAATTGTAGTAAGAAAAGAGCTCTTAAGAATAGCACACGTACTTTTTTGAATGCCACATGACAGCTCTTGTGATTAAAATACTACCTGTCTCAAAATTTTCTAGAAAGATATGTAATATATGATATATGATACATACACATGGCATAATACATTCCATATGACATATAATAAACATGTATTACATATACACATATATCTTGTGTGTAATATATACGCCATATAATTTATAATATATAATTGTATAATATATGACATGTGACATTTAATCCACAAAGTAAAAAAATCTATACTATACTTTACCAATGTAGTGTGCAAAATATGATATCCCTCTACAGGAGTGTATTCTGTGTCTGGTTTGTGTGTTGCACTTTTTTTTTTCATGGTTTCTCAAAGTATGTTTGAGAAAATGGTATAAAAAACCGAGGACACTTATGGATTGGTAGAATTCTCTAACAATGTTGCAGTATGAAAGAATTGATTATTGTGTGAAATAAAGCTGGAAGAAACAACAGTTAAGGCATAAAGCAGTCATTTTTCAGTGTAACAATTTCTTTATGGCCCATTTCTAAATGCTTTTCTAACCTTAATTATGATTTCTTCTATGACTTGTAAATTATCTAAAGGTATTTTTCCCCTGGACAAATGCTTTTTTCTTTCTCTGGTATTCATATTTAAACTATTTGCACTCTGATCAAAGAATATTTGTATATATCAACTTTTTAAAATTTAATGAAACATTTTATAAATATATTTATATAGTTGTATATATAATACACACAATTATATATGATGTAACCATGTATATCACATGTTCTATGTGCATTTATAAATGTATAAATAAAATATATATCTTTTTATATAGATAATATAGTTAGACATATGGATATATGCTTACGCTTATATCTACATATCTCTATTAATCTGTTAACTTGAAGATAGCTTTCACAATTTTTTTCCTTGTACATTTTTTAGGTTTTCCTTACTCAGGTTATAAAAAGTTAATTTAAGCTTAGATGATTTTGTTTTGTTTTATTCATCTCTTTTGTTTTTAGATTCTACATATAAGAGAAGTAGTGTTTTTTTGTTTGTTTTGTTTTTGGTTTTGTTTTTTGGTCTGATATTTCAGTTAACATAAACCTCTGCAGGTCCATCTATTTACTTCTTTTATATTGAGGTTTTATTTGCTCCACCTTTTTGGAAGTTGAATAGTCAATATCTTATTTCTTTCCATAGTTTTGGCTTTCCTCTTCTTCAGACTGGCTTTTATTCTAGTTGATTCTTTTACTGAAACTATAGACCTTTTAGGTCCCAATTTTGGAGGGAGATCTACTGTTTGTACTTTATCTTCATATTGAACATAGGATTTTTTTTGTCTTGCTCCTCAAGACCTTGTATATCCGTCAAAACTGAATTTGAAGGTCACCAAATTTCCAAGGCAAGTAGAGGTATACAAAGCTATATAGAGAGCAGACTTTTTTCCTCTTCACTTTGTAGCTCCAAAGCTCCTCTGGATGCTTTAGTAAAACATCCAGATGCTTTACTAGATGATTTAGTAAAAGTTTTGTTATTTTTTTTTTAAACCATGCTGGTTGATGATTTTCGGTGGGACAAAGGATATCAAGTTTGCCATACTTCTAGAAAGAAATTCACTTATGGGAATTTAAGAAGATAAATAATTGTCAGTGCAGACTCAAGAGGATAATGTTACAATGATCTGTATAAAGTACACATTCCTCTTTATTTTCCCACTTCTAGAGTTCCAGGAGTGAATATTTTTACTTCGAAACTTTTTAGTACATTTTTTGATGGGATTAGTAAACATTCTAATTAACTGTGTTTCGAAACCTTTCTTTCTTAAAAGAAATGTGTCCTTTAAAGCTGTAAGATTTTCATGACTAGGTTTCATCCTGAATTCCTTTTCTATCTTAGACACTCCCTGTTTATTTGATACGAAAAAATACCTGATCTGAGGCTTGCAAGAGGTCTTTAAAAATTCAATTAGCTTTTTAAATGTATTTCATGCACTTATAGCATCAAAGAGCCATAATATTGTGAACGAATTCTGATGATGATCTTTACAGTTGTTAGTTCTTGGAAGGTATAAAAAGTCAATTTCAACTCAATTCGACTTTTGTATGTTCCAGAGAATGTGTAATTCTTAAATTTAAAACAATAAATAGGGGCACATGGGTGGCTCAGTGGGTTAAGACTCTGCCTACAGCTCGGGTCATGATCTCAGGGTCCTGGGATCGAGCCCTGTATGGGGCTCTCTGCCCAGCAGGGAGCCTGCTTCCCCCTCTCTCTCTGCCTCTGCTTGCCTTTCTGCCTACTGGTGGTCTCTCTCTTTGTGTCAAATAAATAAATAAAATCTGAAAAAGAACAATAAATAATACATGTCATGTTCATACTTTAAGTGAAGACAAGCAAGTGTAATGTCTTTAGGACTAAAATTTACAAATGTTTTGCTGCGATTTAACAATGTAAACATAGTATTTCCATTGCATTTAACATTATTCAATAGAGAATGCTATAAAATTTATGAATGGCAATGACAATAATGGCATACCCTGTCAATATTTTATAAAAATTTGATTTTAAGCATTTACATTATTGTAGAAAATATAGGAACAAAAGAGACAAAATAGCACCTACCACCTCATGGGGTTGCATTCTCTAGTCCCAAATAAAACTGTTTACAATCAGGGTGCCTGGGAGTCTCAGTGGGTTAAGCCTCTGCCTTTGGCTCAGATCATGATCTCAAGGTCCTGGGATCAAGCCCCACATCCATCTGGCTCTCTGCTCAGCAGGGAGCCTGCTTCCCCCTCTCTCTCTGCCTGAGCTTGCCTATCTCCCTACTTGTGATATCTCTGCTAAATAAATAAATAAAATCTTAAAAAAAAACAAGCAACTTTACAATCATTTGTGAATTCCTCAGCTTGAGAGACAGAGTAGGGGGTCTCATGTACAATATTGTTGCAAAAGAAAGTCATTTGAAGTTATTTTTAAAAGATATTAGAATGGGGGCACCTGGGTGGCTCAGTCAGTTAAGAGTTTGCCTTCAGCTCAGGACACAGTCCAAGGGTCCTGGAATCGAGCCCCGTATCAGGCTCCCTGCTCAGCAGGGGAGAGCTTCTCCCTCTCCCCCAGCTTGTGCTATCTCTTTCTCTCTCTCTCTCACTATCTCTCTTTCTCTCAAATAAATAAATAAAATCTAAAAAATCTAAAAATTAAAAAAAAAGATGTTAGAATGATTGAATGTGGACCTAATATCTAAAAACAATACCATGCTATTATAATCAATATAGGAAACACCCATGTGTATGGAACCATAGTTCCATAACCTGAATTTCCAGAAATGCATATGTTGATTTCTCTCAGAATCCTGAGCAGTAGTAATCTTACTTCTATAGGGATAAATATGGGACAGTGAGTCCTGAGAGCATAGTGGGTGGAGAGCCAGGAATGCTTGCAATATTGAGAGCAATGAGCTAGCAGCTTGTGGAAGACTTGGGATATTTCTAATTTTCTTGAGAAAGGAGAGTTTACCTAAAAAAATAGAAAAATCAGACTATTATAACAGAAAGGAATGTACATGTTATTGTATATCTAAGCAAACATAATTTTTTGCACTTTTAGTAGATATCCATAGAATGACTTTAATAAAATCCAATGTATAGAATGTATAGAATATTTGTATAGAATGTATAGAATATTTGACTTGCTTTGTTTTAACTGTATATTGAATTCTTCACTTGCCCTCCTATGCAATTATCCCTCTTAAAACAGAGCTGATTTTAGTGAATTACTATGCCTTAGAAAGCATTTTACAGGGGTGCCTGTGTCAGTTGAGCAACAGACTCCTGATTTCAGTTGGGGTCATGGTCTCAGACTCCTGGGATGGAGCTCCATGTCGGGCTCCCACTCAGTGGGAAGTCTTCTTGAGATTCTCTCCCTCCCTTTTCCTCCACTCCCCACCCCACTAACACATGTGTGTGTGCATGCTCTCTCTTTCTAAAATAAATAAGTAAATCTTTAAAAAAAGAAAGCATTTTCCAGATACTTGTATGTCTACATGCATATCCACACCTAACTCATCTCACAATAACAGTACTTTCCACGGTCTCTTTAGTTCCTGCTCAAAGAGTGGTGCATAGATGTGCAAAATAAAATATTAAAGAAGAAAAAATAACAAGATAGCAATATAGAAATAAGCTAGATAAATGAGTGAGAAAAGGAAATCATAGCCATGTTGATAGGGAGTAACTCAACTATATGAAAGCAAAGGTATCTGTGAAATAAAGTATGACTTCAACCAAAATGCAAACATGTAATGACTTTTTGAAAAATAAAATCAAGCCATTGTGAACTTACTTGCATTGTTTCCGTCCTTGCTTAAGGAAAATAATGAAGACTATTATATAATTAAATTTGTGTTTGATAGATAATATTTTTATTTTAGACAAAAAAAAAGTGTGACATCATTACTAGTAGCTAATCGGGCTGAATTGCTCTAATATAATTCAGAAGAACAGATTTTTAAAAATTCTAAATGCATAATACTCATGGCTCTGTATAGCATTCTCTAAGAACTTGGTTAAAAATAGCATGTCTACATTAAAAAAATGCTGCAGGAACATATTGCCAGCATATTGCCATTTTGCCAGTTGAAACAATGAATTAGGTTTGCAACCATGCACCTTACAATATTGCTACTGCCAGGAACGTGCCCACTGCTGGAGAAACTCTCCCAGTTCTTTCTCTTGGCACATGGATAGCCATTATCGAAATTAGCGCTTCTCGTTAGAGAAGAGGATGGATATATAATGACATCTAGTCAATTATTTAAAAAAAATTAAACTTTTCACCTTTCTTATTTAACCTGGTATGCTTTTATATAGTCAGTAGACACCTGGTCAGATGGTCTCATCTTTCATGCTTAAGTCCCGTAACCATGTGTCTATCTGAGGAAACCTGAGGACATAGAATAGGCCCTGTCCTTCCTGAGGCTTCTCCCCATTGTCTAAAGTCTCCACAACAATTCTCCTCTTACAACACCCGTTTTCAATTCTGTTCTCTAAAGTTCTGGTACTCATTGATGAGTCTTCCAGAGATGAGAAGACTCAAGTAAGGAAGACAGTTAGGAACTAACCCGAGGCTTCCCGAGCCAGCTTCGGCCACACCTCACTTAATTTTTTTTTATAAAGACTTTTTTTTTATTTTTTATTTTTTTTATTTGACAGGCAGAGATCACAAGTAGGCAGAGAAGCAGGCTCCCTGCAGAGCAGAGAGCCCGATACGGGGCTCGATCTCAGGACCCTGAGACCATGACCTGAGCCGAAGGTAGTGGCTTAATCCACTGAGCCACCCAGGCGCCCCACACACCTCACTTAATTTTTATGCATTGAGGCTCTAGACAAAATTTTGTTATGGATTAAAAAACAAACAACAACAAAAAACACAACAACAACAAACCCACAAAAATTTATACTGCTTCTAAAAATTAAATAGCTTGAGGAAATTTTAAAAATAAATGCATTCAAGATTTCTATTGAAATGTAAGCATTAGGTGGGAAGAACAGACTATCCTATTGAATACTACTTAAGAACTCCTTAGTAGGAATAATTTGAATCACACTGGATCAAGACCTGACACAGACTCTCAATTTTGATATCAGGGAAGGAAAGTTAAAAAGTTTTTTATTTCTTCCATTTTCAGGAGGGTGGCTATCACCTAGGATTCATAAGCAACCAGGAGACAAAATAAAAAGAGAAAAGATGTAGGGAAAAAAAGTGTAAAATTCATAATCCATCAGGATTACACACAAGACCAGGTATATATATTTTTTAAGATTTTATTTATTTATTTGACAGACAGAGATCAAGAGTAGGCGGAGAGGCAGGCAGAGAGGGGGAAGCAGGCTCCCTGCTGAGCAGAGAGCCCAATATGGGGCTGGATCCTGGAACCCAGGGATCATGACCTGAGCCAAAGGCAGAGGCTTTAACCCACTGAGCCATCCAGTTGCCCACAAGACCAGGTATATTAAAGCTGTCAAAACAAAGTGCCATTAACTAAGTGGACTAATACAACAGAAATTTATTTCTACTTAGTTCTGAGGCTAGAAATATGAATGAGGGTGTCTGCAAGATTACGGTCATCTGCCATCCATAGGGGAATCTTTCCTTGACTCTTCCTAGCTCCTGGTGGTTTGCTAGCAACCTCTGGCATTGCTTGGCCTGGGCTGCATGACTCCAAGTTCTACCTTCATCATCACATGGTGTTCTACCATGTCCCTGTCTTGATACAACTACCTTCTTGTAAGGGCACCAATCATACTGAATTAGGAGCCTACCGTATTTCTAAATAGTCCTTCACATTCTGAGGTCCGGGAGGTTAAAACTTCCTTGGAATCAGGGGAGAGAGGATAAAATTCAACATGTAACACCAAGGTTCAGCAGACTACCAAATCCAGTCACTGTTCTGATAAATCTCACTTTACTATAACATAGTCAACCAAATATTTTATGTATTATATATGACTGCTATCAAGATACAACGGTAGAGTTGAATAGTTGTGACAGAGAATGTAAGGTTCCTTAAAACCAGAAATACTTACTATTTAACTTTTTAATGCAAAAATTTGGCTAATATGTTAATGGCCGTGGAAGAGAAGGAGACAGAGAGAGACAGGGAGAACGAGACAATGTGGATTGGATGAAAACACAATTTTGCTATATTTTGTAGCTCCTTCCATCAACACCTGGAGTGTATTTACTCACCCCTTCAATCTGGACTGAACTTGCCACTTGTTTTAGCTAATAGAACATGGCAGGTAATATTGTTTGAGACATAGATTCTAGGCCTCAAGAAATTCTCCACCTTCCTGGTTTGCCCTATGAGGGTGCTTCCTTCACAGTAGCTAGACTAGACTCTCAAATGATAAAACCATGTGGAAAGGCAGCAAGGCCAGCCAATAGCCAGCAGCAAGCCTCCAGATACTGAATGAGGCTGTGTTAGATCCTCCAGTCCTGCCAAACCCCAGATGGCTTCAGGTGAGGAGGCACACCAAAAGAGATCATCATGAGAACCACCCAGCTGGGAACCGTTCAATCCACAAGCTTATGAGAAATAATAAATCATCATTGCTTTAAGCTATCAAGTGTCATGTTGGTTTGTAACACAGCAACAGGTAACACCGAACTGCATGAATAGTTTGTTGTTTTTTTTTTAACTTGTCTCAGCACAAAATACATCTGCTAGCTGCTTTTTGGTTCTGAGAGAATCAGAAATCCTCCCAGCTCTCCACCAGTTTGCTATTCCTCAGGGAGATGGATATTTTGATTCCCCTCTCCTTAATTTTAAACCTGGCATTTAAATCTTCTTTTGAGGAGCTCACCAAATTATTTAAGACGGTACTGTATAACCCTAATATTTACCAAATTACAAAGTAAAAACTAGGGTTGTTTGTTCAAGTTAATTTATGTTAGTGTGATCTGTATAATACTATTTCACTTTAATGTTAAGTGACTTGTGATATAATCCAAAAATTAAATTTTTTTAATATAATCTGAGCAAAAGAGTGTGGTGACCATCACATTGCATGCATTTTTGTATACAGAATATTAAAAATCCATTTACATTCTCTGATAATAAAGAACAGATGAAATATGCTGACTCAATGTGGAATGAATCAGCTATGAATTATGTCACATTTCAAAAAATATTTCATTAAAAAGAGTTGTAACTGTAGTAAATTTTCAATAGAATAATGTCACCTACTTACTATCCCCCAAAATACAGATTTAACAATAAATATTTACAGAGATTTCAGCTATTTACTTCTTCTTCTTCTTCTTTCTGAAGATTTATATAGAAGAAATTTGTACAAATGAATGGCCCTTTGTCTATATGTGTTTCTTCTTTTCTTTTTTTTTTTTTTTAAGTAGATGTTTGCTTAGCTGGTATTATTGAACATACCATAGGGAACACTAACTACAAACATAAAAAACATGTTCTTAAATTAGACATAGGAAACTTCCCGTGCCTTTATTTAAGCTGCAATATATCATGGCAAAGGCCTTGTTGAGACAACTAGAAAGTTATTGTGACCTAATGAAGACAAAAGATATGGGAGATGTGAAACTTACTAATACAGAAATAAGTCAGTGCTGTCCATTTTAAATGCATGAAAGTATCTTGTTTAAGTATTCACAGAGGGCAAGAGGGGAGTGAAGTGAATAATATCTGTTCTATTCCAGTCCTGATAACACTTTAAAAGTCCACACTTGCTAAGAGTCACAAATCATGAATGTTAATATGGAGGATAAAAGAAGAGCTGTAACTGAAAATTGCAAGTGCCTATCTCTGTACCATACTTGGTAACACTTTTAACCATTTTCATGTCTGGCCTTGTGTTTCTATTTCTCACTTTATGTATACGTAGGATATTTTCCCACTTGATTGTAAACTTTCTATTAGAAAATAATGAAAAGAAAATTGGGGGAAGGCCAATCTTTTATTAGAATAAAACAATCCAAGTTAATTTCACCCTAAATCTTAGCAGTACTCCACTGTAGGAAATTGAAAAGCACCTCTCTAATAAAATGCTAATAAATTACTAATGAATTAAGAAGGAATAAAGTACTAACAGTAAACTATAGAGTTCCCTTGTGAACATATTCACTCTACAACGCCTCAGCTAGCATAATCTTTTAACCAGTAAGTGGGTAACAACTACATAATACAACTCGATTAAAGGATTTCATTTTTAGCCATTGCTTTTTATTTTATTTTTAACTTATTTTCAGTGTTCCAAAATTCATTGTTTATGCACCATACCCAGTGCTCCATGCAATACACACTCTCTATAATACCCACCACCAGGCTAACTCAACCCCCACCCCCTCTCCAAAACCCTCAGTTTGTTTCTCAGAGTCCACAGTCTCTCATGGTTTGTCTCCCCCTCCGATTTCCCCCAACTCACTTCTTTTCAGGGAAAATGGATGAATCTGTAGAAGTTGTAGCTCAAATATAGTCAACGCCTACTCTAGATCAGATGTCTCTACCATTTTATTTTATCACATTACACTGACAGTAGCACAACTACTTTGCATCAAACAGCACAACAATCCATCTGGTTTCTGCATCTTGCCTAACATAAGTTCTGAGGTTCTGGTATGGATTGGTATGAAAATAATGTTTATGTTTTGCATCGATAATTACTTGTTATAACTAATTTCTCTATTTATCCCAGCTCTTCTTAAATGTATTTCATTTTGCGGGAGTATGTCCTAGAGTCATTATTTCTATGCAGGATGATGGTGATGAATTTCTCATCCTTTGCATATCCATAAATACCTTTATATTTTCTGCAGACTTGGATTTTTGTTTGGAAGTATGTTTAAAATTCTCAGAATCATAAAGATTGCTTTCCATTATTTCCTAGCCTTCAGTATAATTACTTGAGCTTCTGAATGACAACTTAATCCTTGTTTCCATGTAGATAACTTGTTTTTTCTTCTGTGGAAGTTCTAGATGTTTTATTTCTATTATTGAAACCCAAAATTTCATCTTTATACATTCATATATGCCTTGCTTGTTTATTTATATTAATCATGCATGCTACTAAATTTATCCTCAGAATATGAAAACACATCTCTCATAAGCACCGAAAATTTTTTCCAGTTAGTCCAATAAAGCCAGTACCACTTTTCCTACTCTCTCAGCAGTGTTGGGCAGGGCAAATTCTCACAGACAATATAGAGCTGTCTGCACATGCATAGTCGTAGTCCTGATGTCTGGATAGGACTGAACTTACTGCGAGCTTCAGCAGTGAGTACTGATTACCTAAGGTCATCACAGACACAGTGATTGTTCAGAGACAGACTTTCAAGCCAATCAGAGCCAATAAGATGTGATGACAGTTTTCTTGAGGTTTCCTAAGGAGATCAACTCTTTCTTTTCTCATGGAAGTATAAGAAATGAGCTTAAAGTTGTCAAAGGTCTCCAGAAAGAGCCAGCGAAAGAGACCATTTACACAGAATAGATAATGTACCATAAAAACATTGTTTAGGACTAAATCAAGTATAGGGGATTGTGCTATGTTGACTTCATTAAGCCAGACACTGCATTCCCAAAATATTCTTCCTCCATTGCTCTGTGTTGGAATTGGTCAAAGAGGAAGTTTCACTACATTTTGAAGGCAAAGATAGAAGGAACAACATTATTCTCAGAAAACCACTAGAATCAAATATGATGTCATACAGCTCAGGAGTGCCTGAGGCCCAACTTATCATCCCTCTCTACCCTGTGTCCAGCTGGTCTTCTTGACTTGTGGCTCATACTACCATGCTTAGACATAGACCCACAGAGGTTATTGCTACCCAGAGATAACAGGTTCTCATGGACTGCTTCAGTGCTCCCCTTCATGTTGTAGTTGCTGAACATGCTTAGCTGACCACCTTTTCCCTAAAAGTTCTTATTTGTCTACCGGTGCCAGTGTTTCAGGAGTACTAGTCAGTGAGTGTTTCTCTGCTCCTTCTAATCCCCATTTGAGACCATCATTTCCCTACCTGACTTCTGTGAGGTTTAATTCCATAATAAATATTTTATTCCTATAATACTCATAAGTGGATCTGCTTCTCTGACTGATATAAACAACAAAAATCGACTTGGTTTCTTCAGGAGAATTTAAAGAAAAAGAATAATAAACTATGAGTTTAGAGCTTTAAATGTCCAGGATCTATATAAGTAATAAGAAAGGTTTTAAGACTGGCCTGAGTGATACCATACTTAGACCAAGCAACTGGGTGCCTTGTCCTGGGCTCTGTATCTCTGTATCTCTATACACTGGAATGCCTTCCTTGAAAATTTTTAGGTTACCCTAGCATGGAATTGTCCCATGTAGGTTCCAGGTGTCAGATATGCCTACTACAAATTTTTCTAACTATGCCTGCAGTGTCTGGGAATGTCTGGGACTGGCAGAATTATACAGGCAAAGCACCCTAAAACACAAACTGGACCTTCTTGGGCCCTAGTTTTGTTTTGTTTTTTTTGTTTGTTTGTTTGTTTGTTTTGTTTTTTGCCCATTGGGATGATGGTCAAACCTTTATGTCATGTGTGTGGTCAAGAAGATGCCTGTGAAGTCATCCTAGAACCCTGTATCTGGACTTTTATTCTAGAGAGGTAGTCTGAGGGGCATATCATTTCCAGTTCACAGTTCTGTGCAAAGTTATACTACCAGAATGGTGTTCACATGCTGATTTAATGTAATGCTCATATCAGACACAGGACAAATTCAGGGCTATGGGTTATCAACATTTCCTTACTGATCCTTGGGATGAGCTACATCTCTGGGCTCATGCATCAACTCTCACCAGTGCATGTCTGACCACAGTGCTGTCTCTTATCTATGTCACCTAAGGGTAGCAGTGGTAGCAGCTATCCTTAATCTGTGCATTGCTCGCACTGACACTCAACATTGTCACCCTACCCTTTTCACAGGTTCCACACTACAAAGCAGTTCTCCAGAAGTAGTCAAGCCTACAACCACAAATTATCAAGGCCATTTTTCTGTAATGTCCTTGAGCCCTTCTGATTGATACCTTCTGTTGCCTCTAGTTGTTGTGATTATGTCATGTTCTCCTAGGTCAGTCTTAAGAATTAAACAGATAAGGGACAGAAATTTTTGTGTGAATGGAAATTTTTTCTCAATCCACCCATAGAGCCCTTGTCTATCCTCTTTGCTGATAGCAGTTTGTGAAAAACAAGAAACATATTCTTGGAAAACAATGAATTTCTATGTTTTTAGTATAAAGTTCCAAGTGGCAAATTTAATTTGACCAGATTTTTTTTTTTTTTTTTTGTGGTCCATATCTTTTTTTTTTCTTATTTTATTTATTTTTTTCAGCGTAACAGTATTCATTGTTTTTGCACAACACCCAGTGCTCCCTGCAAAATGTGCCCTCCTTATTACCCACCACCTGTTCCCCCAACCTCCCACCCCTGACCCTTCAAAACCCTCAGGTTGTTTTTCAGAGTCCATAGTCTCTTATGGTTCACCTCCCCTCCCCAATGTCCATAGCCCCCTCCCCCTCTCCCAATCCCACCTCCCCCCATCAACCCCCAGTTTGTTTTGTGGGATTAAGAGTCATTTATGGTTTGTCTCCCTCCCAATCCCATCTTGTTTCATTTATTCTTCTCCTATCCCCCTAACCCCCCATGTTGCTTCTCCATGTCCTCATATCAGGGAGATCATATGATAGTTGTCTTTCTCCGATTGACTTATTTCACTAAGCATGATACGCTCTAGTTCCATCCATGTCGTCACAAATGGCAAGATTTCATTTCTTTGAAGGGGCACGTGTACCCGAATGTTTATAGCAGCAATGTCTACAATAGCCAAACTATAGAAAGAACCTAGATGTCCATCAACAGATGAATGGATAAAGAAGATGTGGTATATATACACAATGGATGACCAGATATTTTAAATTATCAGTCACCTTTCCTGCATATTCTGGTCAAGACTTGATATTTGTGGTCATCCTAAATAAAGCATACTAATCAGTTTTAAGAGAGTCACTGGAAGCCAATAATCATGGGAAATTGTAGAAATCCTACAATATCATGAGGTTAATGTAACAAGAATTAAGTAAATGGTATTAGAGAATTAAAGAAGCAAGAAAATGTATATTATTTCAATGAAAACAAGATTTTTTTTTTAAGATTTTATTCATTTATTTGACAGACAGAGAGCACAAGCAGGCAGAGAGGCAGGCAGAGAGAGAGAGAGGAAGGGAAGCAGGCTCCCCATCAAGCAGAGAGCCCGACGCGGGACTCGATCCCAAGACCCTGAGATCATGACCCGAGCCGAAGGCAAAGGCCCAACCCACTGAGCCACCCAGGCGTCCCTGAAAACAAGATTTTGAAGAGCCATGGCATTATGAGTCCACCTGGTATTTTTTAATATCGATGATCATAGTTGTAATTTCCAAGACCCTGAATATTTTTTTTCATAATAGTCACTCTTGTGTTATGGATGTGATACCCTATCAAATTTCTCTGAGAATATTAATTATATTCCTTTCATTATTCATTTGTGTTTGCCCTATAGAATCTTGCTTGTTCTGTATTAACTCTGTTTATTGAATTTGTTGTCTTCAGGCCTTCCTTTAATTATTATCATATTCAGGATAAGAGTACAGACAGAGACCCATATACAATAAGTCTATGTATTTGAAATTTTTTCATCTATATAACAAACTGTTAAATACATTATGTTCCATACCCCTACCTTACTAAATATGTCTTCACAAAGATAAAATTGAAAAACTTGTGTTACTCTAGGTTTTTATATGACTAAAGGTGGTAAAATATTAAAAATTACTATGTATTTATTATTATATGTGTCCATGTCTGGAGAAACAGGTGAAGGGGATTAAGAGTATACTTCTCTTGATCAGCACAGAGTAATGCATGGAATGGTTAAATTATTTTATTGTATACCTGGAACTAACATAACACTGTATGCTAACTACTCTGGAATTAAAATATAATGAAATAACAATAAAAAATTTAGTTAAATGTTAATTATTTTTATAAATATAAAACCATTCATAATTTTGGCACTCAATATCTAGCAAATTGTCGGTGTAAAGAATTAACATCGGGCTTTCTGCATATTAAAGTTAAACCAAAATGTACACAAATATATGAGTAGAGTAATATGAATTAATATAAAAAATATTTCTCAGTCACAAGTATTGTACCTCCAGAATCACAAATTGAAATGTAGAGAAGCAAGAAAAAGACCTTGGAATGCGACTTATTACATAAAATTCTATTACATTCATGATACCTGAGAGAAAGAATTGACTTTATCATTGCTTCTCTTCTGTTCCCAAAGTGATTCTATAGCTCAAATCATTGCCACACTTTAAAAAAAAAGTTGTCACTAGCACCCACAAAATTTCCCTTCATTTGGGCACTCAGATATAGTTGTTTTTTGTTTTAAGGGTATGGGAGAAAAAGCTGTGTAGAAGTTTCCAGGTACCTGAGAGGTATCGTATATACTCTGCAGCATGGCAAAAACTTTAATTTGTGATTCTCTTTCAAGTGGAGGATCATGGGTCCAATCTAAGGGTTTACTCTTTAAATGGTTTTAGTTTTTCTGAATTATTTGGTGTTCATGAGTTGTCTGGTCAAGCTTGCAACTGATACGGTATAGACTAAACTGCATTATCCAATAGCACAGATTGATATCCCAGGTACAACCTCCTCCTCTTATTTACAGAGAATAGTAAAATTTGAAAATGGGGCTGGCTATTTTTCCTTCTAGGGCTATGGATCCTTATTTAGTGTTTCAAGTTACCAAGGACAAAGTCCTATATTTCTAATGCTGATGGTCTGAGTGTATCATGGGTCTTATTTATCTCATTTGCAGTCCATCTCCCTCTTAGATTTCAGAATTTGCTGGGGAGAAGAGCAGGGTGGACCTAATCTACGTCATTATTCCAATACCTGTTAGTCCATTGCTGATACTGACCACTGATCTAGGTCACTTTCTTGCTTTAGTCGGGGATGGGGGGCGGGTAATATCTCTAGAATTGCTCTCATAACTCTATTTCCCTGTGCAGTTCTTTTACAGTGATTTCCTTCAGTCTATATATTGGCTGTTGCTTCTGCTTTTTCTGTTTATTTTATGAACTATTTTCATGTCTTTATATCTTTAGGAATTTCTCAAAAAGATACATTTTTTCTTAGTTTTTTAAAATATATACATATACTGTACAAATAGATATAGTTATATAGATAGACTAAAAGATGGATATATATTCTTATAAATGTATAATGCACACATATATGTCTATAAATACATACATACATATTTATATTATTGCAAGACATTTGGATGAAAAGATATTAAATATGATGATTGCAGATTGCAATGTGATGTAATTTCCTTACTCTTCTTAATAATTCATCTATCATCTGCAAACTTTTATTTGAATAAGAGTTTTGAAGTTATGAAAAATGCTAGAAAGCAAAATACCTACTTTGTGGATGTGCTATTTATTCTGCTGTGAAAGTTTTGGTTATTTTATTGAGAACCTTCTCCAGCAAAGTCTACACTTTGAAAGCTATGCTGGGATTTCACTATCTACAAGCTTTCCCAGATTTAAGTTAAATTAAGTTAAATTTAAGTTAAATTAAATTCCTAGAGGGCTTTATCATAAAAGCTGCATGCAAGAGTATTTGTAACCTCACCAGATACACAATTGCTGTGGTGTGGAAGCAGAAATGCTTTCACTGGGTCATAGATCCCATAAGGGAACTTCAGACCTGTGAATAAGTTCTTCAGTGTTCTAATTTTAAATAGTATACGGGCTGTGAAAGCATTTTGAGCCTTTCATCAGCACTCTTGAACACAATGTACTCTCTTAAGATCAGACTCCTTTACAACTTCAGGATTGAATGTCATTTTTTCAACAATTGAAGATAGTTGATCGACATCAAGCTTTTCAAAATGCCTAGAAGCAGCTGATCGGAAAGAAAAGCTCGTTCATTATAGATGGCTTCTACATTTCATTGCTTTATCCTACTCAACCTGCTTCTTAATTCTATTGTCTTAATTTTTGTAAGTTTGTTTCCTAATCTCTATAGTGGGTTTTAATAAGTCTTATCTCATGTAATTGTTGTAATGATAGACATAGTGCATAAAAGCTGATTAATCAGCTAGTGATTATCTACTACATGGTAAGTGCCTAATCAATGTTTTTTAGTTGTTGATATTTTTTAAAGGTACTATGTGCAAAACATTGGTTGAATTGAATACCTGTGCTATCCGTTATCTCCTGCTTTTTTTTGTTAAAGATTTTATTTATTTATTTGACAGACAGAGATCATAAATAGACAGAGAGGCAGGCAGAGAGAGAGGGGGAAGCAGGCTCCCCGCAGAGCAGAGAGCCCGATGTGGGGCTTGATCCCAGGACCCTGAGATCATGACCCAAGCCAAAGACAGAGGCTTAACCCACTGAGCCACCCAGGTGCACCTTATCTCATGCTGTTAACATCTGACTTTATAAGAAGAATTGGACGCATGAAAAAATGGTACACATAGGCAGAAAAACATATGTTGCATACGTGATGTTTGTGACCTCTGTTTGTTCTGAAGTGACCTCTAATTTTCCCTATGACCTCAAGATTCCACAAAAATTTAATTTGCAATTCAGAATTATCAGTTGCTGCATTCAGTCACCAAAGAGGGCAGGGTAAAAAACATAGCTATTTACTGTATATAGACAAAAATAAACTTAATAAAAAGAATATTGTCAAATATGGGTTGTCTAGTCTATAAAAAACAGATGACTATGAAAGGGAAAGATTTTTAAAAGGTAAGAAAACATTTAAAAGAAAAAGATTTAGTAAATTTTGTTGTGTCATTCAAAATAATACTTTGAGGATGCCTGGGTGGCTCAGTTGGCTAACTGTCTGCCTTTGGCTCAGGTCATGATCACAGGGTCATGGGATGGAGCCCCGCATCTGGCTCTCTGCTCAGCAGGGACTCTGCTTCTGCTTGTGTGCATTCTTTCTCTCTCTCTTTTTCTCATAAAAACTGAATAAAATATTTTTAAAGACTAATATTTTGCATTATGTACTCTCAACGTGGTATATATGAAAGAAGGAGAGAAGAGTTAGAGACGAAAAGAAGAAACACATGTAGTCAAAGACCTAGTACAACTTTGTGTTACAAGTAGGAAGCCTACCAACGAAATAGCTTCAGGCCATAATACTAAGATCCTACTTGTTTGTTTTATGCGTGGAAACAAGACATTCATACTCAACATTTAAAACTACCAACTGCCAAGTAGTCTTATTCCCACCTTACTGCAAAGGATGTAAAGGCTCAAGAAGGCAATTATTTAGTGATACATGGATTATATATGAAGGTACTGGGATTCAATCTTAAATCTATTGGATCCCAATCCATTTTCCTTTCACAGCATTACACTGCCTTCCCTGGAAATTGAGCACCATCTGGGTAAATATCATACCTTAATTTGTGTTTTCCTTTGTTTCACTGGCACCTAGGACAATGCTTTCACCAATCACAGGTACTTATTTGGAATTCTGTTGAAAGAACAAAATGGAGGAAACACAGGAATTCCAGTGGCAAGAAGTTCACTGCCTAAAAGGCATTTAATTTCATGTTCATACGGTTCGAAATCTTCAAAATTTTCTGTCATTGGATTATGCATAGAAGTAAATTTGTGTTATGAAATTTCTCTTTGGCACCTTGAGGATGGGAACCGTGTCTTATTTTGTTTTGTTTCTACAACTACAGTGACTGGAATTTCAATGAATGTTTCTTGAGCTGATGAATAGCTTTATATGTGGGTCAAATAGAGAGCCAAGTATGCATAGCAGTATATTTTGCATTTGGGACATTGTATAAATATTTTTCAGATGCAAATGTGCAGCCTATGTTTTTACTTATAATGCCGAACCTCTTTAACATAATTGTATATTAACAACCACTAATAAACACAGGCAAAATTATGGACTATGTAATGTCCATCAGTAAAGATAAAATACATCATGTCTATATTTACTTCTATTCATTGCATCACAATTCATTTAGATAATAAGATCTTCACCTAAGGTAGTGACCATGTATAAGTAGTGTTTAAATTAAAAAAATCAAACTACAAAAGCAATAAGAAATACAGGAATAAAATCTTTTTATCAACATCATTACAATCACTATTTTGATGTGATATGTGTTCTTAACAAGACTAGCAGCCAGCAGTTAACTAACAATATATTTAGGCTACAAGCAAAAAACAAGTATAAGGAAAATCTGTAAGTGTATTTATTCCTGATAGCCTCACTTTATTATTTAAGTTGAATCATATGAGATTGGGATACTTGGTCATTTTTTATATAGTATAGTAGGGCTGTACATAAGAATAAAAAGCATTTTGCTGTTGTTGTGTTGCTGTTGTTTTTTTAATCTCTTGGGTTCAGAGCGGTAAAAACGGGATCTCAGTTTTCCTGTGGGGATTAAAGGACTGCTGGAAAGTAGGGAAAATTCAATACATGGTGGCTATTATTTTTATTAATAATAAATTAGACCTCTAGCTATCATGTTGTCAAAAGAATACTTTTATTATGTGAAAGAGCTAGCCTCCCAGCATTGACCTTTTTCTAAAATATATATTATACCCATATTGTTCTTCAGATGTTCTGAATATGAACTAATGCAGATAAAGAAAACTGTGGACCTTACCAAAGGATTAGTGTTTGACTTTCATTTCTAAATGTCACATACACACACACAAAAAGATTTCCTTCAGGAAAATTCCTAAGAGGAAACCCAAGAGGTTTCTTGCTCAATTCTTCGCCAAACAAAACCTCCAGACCTTTCAAAATTCGTTTCAGATGTACTCCCAAGGAGCACAATTGTCTGATCTGCACCTTGAGTGGGTTATAAGCCATGTTGACCTATATTGTGTATGCTGAGTGTGGATCTGAGACAATGTCGACAGGAGTTTTATACATAACACACATTCAGAATGTACAAGGGAAATCTGCATAGGAGAGGAGTAAAATGCATTTTTGATTTAAAATGATGCCAGTGCCTCTAATTTTTCAAGTGTCAAGAAAATAAAATAATGAAGGCAGTATAAAGTACAGTTTTGCAAATGCATTAAACTGAAAATCAGTTATGAAGTCTAATCATATAAGAAAAATTGTCAGGTCAGAAATAAGCAAAAACGGCCTTGACCTAATTAAACCATCAGGTATAATAATTTAGAGTTAGTTTGCTACTTGTCCCTCTGTTTTTCTCTCTCTGTTTACCAAAAATGTCACTCAGCAGCATATTCTGGATTTATTTTCCAAGTACTCATTTACACATATGTTTTATGCATTTTGCCCCCACCATTTCCTTAAAAGACATCTAGTTTACCTCAATACTAGGTCCTGTGAGGCATGTGGATGATACCAAACCCAAACTCCTCTCTTGGCATCTGGATCTACTCTGCCAAAGAAAGTTGTGCTGAAATTATTTTTAAGTTCTTTCTTATAAGACTGTTCAATTGGTTACTTCTAAAATGTCACCCTCGGGGCGCCTGGGTGGCTCAGCGGGTTAAAGCCTCTGCCTTCAGCTCAGGTCATGATCCCAGAGTCTTGGGATCGAGCCCCACATCGGGCTCTCTGCTTAGCTGGGAGCCTGCTTCCTCCTCTCTCTCTCTCTCTGCCTGCCTCTCTGCCTACTTGTAATCTCTATCTGTCAAATAAATAAATCTTTAAAAATAAATAAATAAATAAAATAAAATAAAATGTCACCCTCTCCCTCCAAACCATTTCTTTAATCTGAAAAGAACGTAGGAAGGAGCACTTAGAACCAGTTACCTGCAGAATCTCAAAGTCAGACAAAATCAGGCTCAGTGACTCACCCTTTCAGTGTGGAATGGCAGCTTTGTTGCCTGGGTCATTTGCTAAGGACAGAAAAGAAAATAGTATTCGAGTAGTTTCATGGCACAAGCAAACAAAGCTGTTAAGTACCAACAGAACTGAAAACAGCATTTTGCAGCACCAGAAATCACAGCTTGAAATTAAAATGCACGACTAGAGGTAGCTAACGCAGTTTGGTAGTGAGCTGTTTTCGTCCACAAACTGGAATGACCAGCACATAGGAAGGCAAAAGGCATGCCAAGCTTAGTGAAGGGAACTGTGACATGGGGAGACCTGGAAGAAACACATGACGTGAAATGTTAGAAGAGGTAAGAGTCATAAAATACCCAAACCATGAAAGCAGTTTTAGTTTTGCCTATGATGATCTCTACATTTGAACCACATTTGTATGCGTTATTAAACCTTTACTGAGGGAAACTTACTGGGTTAACTCATTGTCATGAAGTATCACTACCGTAGAAATCTGAACAAGGAGACTTAGGACCATTAAATTAACTTAAAACCAGATGTCAGTTCTCTGAGGTACAAGCTTCATTTACTTGATCTATGAGAATGATTAAATGTTAGAACAGATGGGGGCCAGAGGGACTCTGGACTTCAGTCCTATCACTTTCTTTCTTTCTTCTTCTGCCTTTTTTTTTAATGGAGAAATTGAGAGCGAGACTTGGAATGACAGCACGGGAAGCAAACTGGCCCTTGAATATTGTCTACTGCCACTTCCAAGCCTGTGGTCGAATTTTCAGCTTCAGGCTTCCAAAACAGTTTATTTGCTGTCCTTTTGCTATTTTAAAAGTCATGTGTAGGGAAAAATGTTGCCTATATATATCCTCTTTTGTATTGGTTAACAGTGATGTGGCCCAAGGTGGGAAAATTCTTCCTGATTTATTTTTTCCTTGTGGCTTAAAGCCAAAACAATGGCTTAGTAGGGTAGAAATTAAAGGAAGATTAATACTGAGAAAATAGAAGAGTTTAGAAATGAATAATCATAATGAGAGTTAAGAAAAAGTGGGATGAAAATAAAGTTTGAGAGGATTAGAAGATTTTGAGAAAATTTTGGTATGTCAGTGAATGCGTGTGTGTATAAATCCATGTATATTTATGCTATGTGTGTGCTGGGTCATAATGTTAAGTATATTTTTATATTTAATGCCACAAGACATTTAATGTTAAAAGACTCTTTCATGTTGCAAAGGAAAGCAGATTTCTTCAATTAGAGGAAGCTCATTATCAGGATGTGCAACAGGGCTTTAAATTGGAAAGCTTCGACTAAGACATCAATCTCTAATAGATGCTTGCTTCCAAAGGAAGTGCTCATCAAAAACAAAGTTTTGAATTAGATAACCAGAAACTAGTTATATGACTTTGAAACCTGTTACCATTAGCAACTGTACATAAAGGTAAAATGAGTAGGAATGGGTTTTTTTTGGAAGGGGTGATTGTAAATTCAACCTCCTCACTCTGTACACACACATATAACCCATCTGAAGCCCTGCGTGATTGCAGGAGATAACTACATTTTGGTGGCAGGTCAAAAGTAAACAATCCAGGGGAAGAAACATGGAACCCGTGATAGAAATTGCAGTCTAAAGCAGTTTTTTAAAATCCTGAGAGGATCCCAGCAGGGTATGGGGGTAGACCCCAGGGAGCAGAAGTTGAGAAAGACATGGTAGTGGTCAATGGAGGATATAGGGAGATGGAGAGGAGAAGGGCGTTGAGGGAAATTGGAAGGGGAGATGAACCATGAGAGACTATGGACTCTGAAAAACAACCTGAGGGTTTTGAAGGTGCGGGGGGTGGAAGGTTGAGGAACCAGATGGTGGGTAATAGGGAGGGCACGTATTGCATGGAGCACTGGGTGTGGTGCAAAAACAATGAATACTGTTATGCTGAAAATAAATTAAAAAAATAATAATAAACATATAACTTTGAAATAATTATTCTATCTTCTACATCCAACCACCTAAATTCTGCTTGAGTATTTTGATAATGTGTGATAATATGCTTTCTAGGAAGCCAGACAAAGTCTTCTATATCCAAAGATGAACCAAAGTAAATGACCCATGAAGGTTCATATAAAAATGAAACTCACTTACAACAGATGACCAACTCAGAAGAGAGGAAGTGGGGGCCACCGAAGCCACTCTTTTTCCTTCATAATTATCTCTGTAACTGATTCTGCTTATATGCAAACATGGGCAAGTAAGAATTGATGTATTTACCTTGAGCCTACTCAGGATCAAAGCTATATAACATTTAGGCTCATCAACAGGAATCTCTTACTGCCTGTATTACTTTTCGAAGGCTGCCCAAAATACCACAACTTGGTGACTGAAACCACAGCAGGATTTTCTCAGAACTCTGGAGATCAGAAGTGCGAGACTGAGGTGTGGATAGGTTGGTTTCTTCAGAGGTCTTTCTCTTTGGCTTGTAGATGGTTATGTCTTCTCCTTGTGTCTTCACATGGTCTTCTTTCTGCGTCTGTCTGTGTCCTAATTTCCTCCTATAAAAACACTAGCTGTATTTCATTAGGGCCTACCCTACAGGTCTTGTTTTAATTTAATGACCTCTTTAAAGACCTTATCACCAAATATAGTCACATTCAGAGATACTGGGGGTTAGCACTTCAACATATGAATATTAACGGGGACACAATTCAGTCCATAACACTTTCCCTTTAGTTACAGACCTCTACCAACCTCCCCACCTATCAAAGATGCTGGAACCTGGATCATAATCTTTATTTCTCCTCCATTCCCACCATCATCATGAATGACTTCAAGTTTATGTGGATGATGACTCCATGACAGTGATCATCACTTGTCCTTCACTCTGGCAGTTCACTTCCGCTGCTGACCCCCAGTGGTAGCATTTACATCTCCTTCATCACTGCATTCATGTATTCTAGAGCCTACTGTCCAACCAAAACTTCCCCCACTCTTCTAATTCTCTCAAGCTTTAAGCTTATTATACCTTTTCTTCATGCTCGTTGTGATTATTTCTTCCTTAACTCTTTTTCTTTCATTATAAATCCCCTTCTTTAATTTCATTCTCCACTGAGCTATTATTTTATCTTCAAACCACAGGAAAAAATATATCAGACAAAAATTTCCCATATTTTCTCCTACATATGGGCTGTTGAATATGTGTATTTGCTTTCTATCACTGCATAACAAATTACCACAAACTTAGGACTTAAAAAGGTCCACGAATTATAAGTTCACAGCTTTCATGGGTCAGGAATTCGGTGAGCATTAGCTGGATCCACTGCTTAGGAGCTCACTGGACTGAAATTGGTATGTTGGTCAGGACTTCTATCTTATCTGAGGCTCCTCTTTCAACCTCATAGTTGTTGGCAGAGTTCACTTCTTCATTGTTGTCTAGTGAAAGTCCCTGTTTTCTTATTAACTATTAGCTAAGTACTCGGCTCCTGGAGGCATCCCTCAGTCCTTCGCATGAGGTCCCCTCCTCTCAAATCATGGCAGTTTACCCTACCTTTGATGCTAGCCAAAGAATGTCTCTCTGCTATTTATCTTCTTTTAAAAGGCTGGCCTGACTAGGTCAGACCACCTTAGCATAAGTTTCCTTTCAATTAAACCAAAGTCAGCTGATCAGTAACCTAAGGATGGGAATGATATCTCACCACATTCACTCTTCTGCTCACACTAAAGAGATATTATAGGGCATGTACACCAGGGAATAAGACTCTTAGGAACTACCTTAGAATTCTGCCTACCTTGAGATGCCTGGAGAATATCACACAACTATGTGACCAGAAGCACTTCAAAAGGATGATATTTAACTATATCTTACCTTATTCAAAGAAAGTTCAGTGTGGCTAAGAAGTGAATAAATATTTATTTAATGTATTAATGAGGGATGAGTATTATATTGTGATTCAGAAAAACCAGATCTCATCCATACTCTAAGTCTTGATTTTCCTTGAAATCCTCTCCAATTCTAATATAGAATGATGATGTTCTGGTACATCTTTAATAAAAAGAAAGACTGCTGTCTATTGAAATAATAAGAAAGCATAAATCATATCTAAAATTAGTTTATACAACTTATATAAATTAGTTTGTACTTAATAGTAAAGAATATAAACATGAAAAACTTAGAGTTCATTGTAAAATAATCATTGGAGAACAAAAGTTAATATTTATAAACTATTTATGGGCTTGTTATGTTACAGTGAGAGAGAAACAATATATAGGCTTTTACTAATCTGTAAGAATACATTAATCCCTTCAAACTCTTTTATAATTCATAATTTCATTCTTAGACTATATTATTGTTAGGGGTAAGATCTATATCATAGAAATTACTAGTAATTTATTAAATTTTAAAAAATTAGTTAACTAATGAGTGAGTAATTTGATGTTTAGAACACTAAAAAAGCCTTCAAAAGAAGATATTTTCTTTGTGTCATGATTTTCAGTAACATTTGGAAATGTGGAAAGAGTTCCTGAGAGGTTAATGCCAAAGATACAAATTTCAGATATGACCACCAAGATAGTTTTTGTTTTATTTTTATAAATTAGTACTAATATTATGGTTAATTTTGACCCTTTTTAACCCAAGTCCTCTGCAGAAAATAAAAATCATCTTATACGTTTCTGTCTGGAAGTCTTTGTATTAATTTATTTCCCTGACTCCATTTTCTTATTCTTTTAATGTAGAATGCATGTTCATTTAGATGAAACATCATAAATCATCAGAATATTGCCCTACTTTTAAAGTCATAAAATTGTCCTCTTACCTAGCAGTGAAGGGGTAAAACAATGTGGTCCTAACTTGCCATTAAGAAGCAGCATAGATTATGTTTTAATCAAGTCAATGCATCTCTTGTTTCCTGAACATATCCTAAAAATACTTTTACATGTAACCTTTCATTCAGTTTTCTCAAGTAGAAATGGAGTCTTTCATCACTGTATTTTGAAATTTTAACCTAAGACCTAGCTCACATACCCCGTCTCTCCTTTACTTTATTAAGTTAAAGGACAATAACTTTAACTCTTAATAACAAGAAGTTAACTTAATAACTTAACTTAATAACTTAATAATAAGAAGTGTGTTTCGCTTCTTTTGTCTTTTAAAGCATATGGTTTTCAAGTTTCTTATAGTACTTATTATTTGCTATGATGTACTACAGTTCTTTACACATTTCTCTTTCCTACTAAATAGAAAGCTCTTTTTAAGATAACAGATTCTTTTAGGACACATATTTCCATGAGGTAGCACAAAATAGATTCAATAAATTATTTCTTCAATACCAGTGTATAATAAGGATAATAAAAGAATGAAAACATCTAGAAGCAATTGTTTCTCCATACCCAGTTACAGTAGTGGATACTTGTAAATTTGGGCTCCTCCTCATGGAAATGCATTATCTTCTGGAAACAATTCCCCATGCAAGCAAGGAGAACCTGATGACTTTAGGTATCTACATCAGAAAGCAGACTACAGTGTGAGTTCAGGAACTCAGGGAATGTCCCGGGGTAGTGCTGCTGAAGGCAGGTGGTGCTTGGAAGAAACACGCCTAAGAAATAAGCTTAGCTGTGCTTGTCCTCTTTTGTTTCCACCTCTTCTGAAAACCAGTTCTCTTGGTCTCTCATTGATATTAAAGTCACCCTGTGCATTTACTCTTTGTTTGGGTTAATCAGACATGTTATGACAGGTATACTATTAAGTAGAGGGAAGGTAATGGATGTTCAAAGAATCTGGAATTAGTTATCTTGCCTATTGGGTCCTGAAGCTAAACAAAACCGTGTTGGTTTCTCACAGACTATGACTTTCAAGGATGAAATTCCGCAGACTGTGAACTTACAGATGAATATTCTAATTCAATTATGAACGGTGTTCTTCAGAAATAAAGTGTCCCTCAGAAGTAAGACTTTAAGACCGAGTTCCCTCTGCTTTAGAACAGCTAAGAAAGAAAAGAAGAACTCCACAATAATGAAGTCAGTTGGTTATTTATTTATGTATTGGGACAACAGACAGCTTTAACGAAGAGAAAAGTGAGCTCAAATCCTTAAATTCTCAGTCCATATCCTGAAATCCTAGAATTTTCTATTATCATATGATAGCTATAGCTATGGGCCTGCAGGAGCCAAGAATCAAATGGAAAATTTGAATCTATAGTCTGTCTGACAAATTATAACACCAGTTGAATTCAGTTAATCACCAGATCTCTTCTGGTAAAGTGAAAGCTTTGATTAGAGCAAGCGTGAGTCCAAGAACTGGTGTTGGACCTATTGGAAAGATTCAGAGGACATTGGACATACTGAGCCCCAAGTCCCACAGAACTTTACTTTCTATTTGAAGTAGTCTTTCTTTCTTGCTACTGTTTCTCTTTGCTTGTAAATGCTGCAACTTCCTAACCTGAAGAAATTATTTCTTTAAAAAAATAAAATTCACTTGTCTTTATTCTTTATCCCTTGCCTTTCATTATCTCCAGACTTTTTTTTTATCGATTTAATTTATAGGTATGATATGACATACAACATTCTGGTACAATTATGCTAGTTCTAACAGCTGGATATATTTTAATTATACAATTTGCTGACCATAACCTGAACTCAATACATACTAAATGAAATTGAAATAAGATTTTTTTTAAATAAAGGAATTCAAAGTTTTAGTGGTTAGAAAGGCTAAAGAACATCTATGAATTGTTACCCACTCTTTAACTATGTTCCCCAAGATGGCCCAGAAAAGACAATGAGACGCACGTCAAAATCTTTGAAAGGTAACTTGATGGCTATTTTTTGTTTTGTTTTGTTTTGTAAGTGCTATAAAACATTAAGACAAGATGCAGCTAAAATGAGATTCTTGATAGAAATAAGAGGCAAAGTGTTCATGATTACCATGAGATGAAGAAAGTAATTGTGATAATTAGCATAGCCTAAGATCTCTGGTGGCAGCTAATTGGGCATGGAGTTTCATACATTCACAATACAGGGACAGTACACTAAAGCCTGGATTCCTTAAAGTAGGTCAGACCGTGAAAATACAGACAAAACACACACAGACACACACGGGCACACACACACCAAACACATACCCAAATATGTAGCAGCTCCACACTCTGAAAATGTATTTCTTGCCCAAATAACAATGCAAGGCAGTTCTGGGTTGGAGGTGGAAGGAAGACGATGTGGTTGTCACAAAGCCATTCAGTGGTCCAGGCTGATGATGCTTCTGCCGACATGCAATATGCACTTCCATAGGGGACCCTGGCTTACTCTAGAAGAAAAAGAATATTAAGGAGTCCATGTGAGAAGTTTTTATGGGGCCAGGCTTAGAAGTAGCAAACATCACTTAAGGTAATAGTCAGCCGGCTAAAATTCAGTCATGAGGCCACATGCTGTTGCAGGAGAAGCTTGAAACATTGCTGTGGTCTAAGGGAGAAGAGGAATTCTATTTTGGTGAATAGCTAGGAATGATGATGATGATAATGATGATGATGATGGTGATGAGAGAAGCCTGACTTGGATTATAATATTAGACCATTTTGGCCATTCATCCCAATACTTGGAGGAGTTGTCAAACCCAAAGTCTCTTATGCTATGAGGAAGCGAGATCCTTTGGGAAACATTCTGAAATTGTATCAAATATACACTTGGTGAACATTCCTTCTAGCCTTCCTTACAGATCAGTAATCTTTTACCAGGGGAGCTCTGTATTTGGAAATAAGAAATATCCAAACTTTTTGAAAAATATTGATTACCAGCTGTGAACTAACAGAATTTTCCTAGGGATATAGAATTCCACTGTGATCTCACAGCAGAGTATGGACTTATAAAGGTTAAACAATTATTGGCATTTGGGCTCAGTTGAATTGTGAACACTTCTTTAATATTTCTCCAGAGTACATAGGCAAAATAAACATCTTTAGAAGATACCTTTAGGGAATTGGGAGATCCCCACTTTGGCTCTTTGAGCAGTATGATAATAAAAATGATTTTTTTTTTTTTTTTTTGTAAAAAAGATGAAGTGGCAGTATTTGGTAGAAAATGTGAAGTAGAGTCCCCTTTTCTACAAAAAGAATGATGCATCACAAGCAATTCTTAACATTGTCATTAGTGACTTGAAGATACAAAATAATGATTTCTATCATAGCTCCACTCTACTCAGAATTTGGACTAAATACAAAATTTAAGTGTGCCTATGAAAAATAATACTAGATGTGAGTTACTTAATCAGAAATTAATCTGATTATAGCTGATATTCCATAGTTTGTTACTTAATGAATACAATTCTGGATAAATGTTACACAGCTTTTGAGTCGAAATCAGTTTTTCCCTATTTCATTAAATAAAAGACACCAGAAGCATTATGCCTTTGCCTAGAAAGAGCTTTGCTATACCTTCACCATCTTGCCTCAATGTCTTTCATATCCTCAGCTCTGAAGAAAGTGTAATTGTCTGATAATTTCACAGCAGAATATAGTGGCTCTTAGAATTAATGCCATCATCCTGATAGGAATAACTAAATAGGTAATGGAAATATCCTGAATGACTGGGTATGACCTAGCATATGGTAGAAGTTAATTTTTATTATATATATATATATATATATATATTTTTTTTTTTTTTTGCAGAGTGACGTGCTTTTATTTTACCACGATGCATATAAGGAAAGACAAATATACCAATGGTACATTTCCAATTTGACAGAGAAATCTCACAAGTTTTTATGATATTCAGGAAAAGAGATACATCAATATCAAAGTGATAGAAATTAAATTTTATGAAAACACAGGGATCTGCCAAAATAACAAAATAATAGAAGGAATGCAGAGACAATCATGCTATTACCTCAAAACAGAATATACATTTTGCATCCTTTCATTATTTATTTTTTTACTTTATTAAAAGAAAACAATGTATTTATTTAATATATCCATCACAAGGGCTCGACCAGAGACTTAATTTTTTTAAGAAGATTTTATTAATTTATTTGAAAGACAGAGATCACAAGTAGGCAGAGAGAGAGAGGAGGAAACAGACTCCCTGCCGAGCAGAGAACCCAATGCAGGGCTCGAACCCAGGACCATGAGACCATGACCTGAGCTGAAGGCAGAGGCTTAATCCACTGAGTCACTCAGCACCCTCAGAGACTTAATTTTAAAAAAGAGAAACAGGGGGGCACCTGGGTGGCTCAGTGGGTTAAGCCTCTGCCTTCGGCTCAGGTCATGATCTTAGGGTCCTGGAATCGAGTCCCGCATCAGGCTCTCTGCTTGGCGGGGAGCCTGCTTCTTCCTCTCTCTCTCTGCCTGCCTCTCTGCCTACTTGTGATCTCTGTCTGTCAAATAAATAAATAAAATCTTTAAAAAAAAAGAGAGAAACAGGGGCACCTGGGTGGCTCAGTCCGTTAAATGTCTGCCTTCTGCTCGGGTCATGATCCCAGGATATGCCCAGGGTCCTGGGATCCAACCCCACATTGGAGTCCCTGCTCAGCAGGGAGCATGTTTCTCCTTCTCCTTCTGCCTGATCCCCACCCCATTTATACTTGTGCACGTGCTTTCTGTCAGATAAATAAAATCTTAAAAAATATATTAAAAATTTTTAAAAAATAAAACAACACCCCAGCTTAGATAAAAAGTCCTATACAGAAATGAAGGAAGGGACACACAATCTAAGAAAAACATAAACACAATACAAGGAGAGAGACTAGGTGGTCAGGATTCTTGGCTTTGACCTGTTTTGAGTAGATTTCTTGCAGGTACAACAAATCTGTGGGGGTTTTTCAGAGCTCAGCAGCCTGTGTATTCAAAGGGCTATGAATGTTGGATTTTCCTAGTACGCTCAGATGGACAGCAGGATGGTCCTGATGACTTACCAGGCAGCCACCTATCCTGCAGGATGTCCAAGCAGATGTTACCCTGGGTGTCCATGCTGGGGTGGTAGCAAGGCTCAAGGAACTTTGCCATGGATGTGTTGTAAGGGTAGCTCCTGGGGAACTCCAGAGAGGGCTTATACCTCAATATACTTCCTCAGTATAGGAAGACAGTATACTTCCTAATGGTGCCACCTGCTCCGTGGATGGTCCTTACCCATTTAAAAGTTTGATTCGAGGAAGGCAAAAAGTCCTGTGTAGCAGACATCGTGAGGGTCATCAGCTCCTGCTGTCACCCCTTTCCAAGGTGTCCTGGGCCGGGACCCCAGTAAGCTGGGCTTCTTTGCAGCAGTAGCCATGCTGGCAGCAGCTGGGTCTGGAAGGCCATCCGGTGGTGGAGGTGGGGAGACAGAAACTGGAAAAGCATGACAGCAACTGCCCATTTTTTTTTTTTTCAGTTTAGAAGAAACATTTGGTGGTATTGCAGTATTTTCAAATTTGAGGTTCCAGCTTTGAATGTGTAGTGATTTATATCTAACTTGTGTTGGTATATCCTGCAAGGCCATCTGTAAATCATGCTCATTTTTTTTCTTTTTTTCATAACTACATGGGTATAGATCTTCCCAGGAATGCTGCAGCAACACTTTGGTGTGTTTCTGAGAGAGAAGGGATAAAGTGATCCTCACAGTGATGTCTCCTTGAAAAGCACATGCGTATTTTGCCCACTTTTCCTAGAAGGAGGTGAGGCCTCAGCTGAAGATCCTTAACAATTCACAAGTAATTGGCTGATGGTTTACCCAAAGTCAAGGCACTTGGAGAGATTTTGATGGGTTTTACAAAAAAGTTTGCAAACAAACTTATCAATTCAACTTTTAGAACAGGCCCAGAGTGTAGCATATTTGGGAGCCATGTAAATATGCCATTTAAAAAAAAAATGCCTGAACTTCAGGAAAAGCTTGTTCATAATTAGAGTGAGATGATAAATATGTTGTGGAAGCGAATATTGTTTCTTCCCCAGTCTTCACCTTAGTGCCTGTGGGTCGCTCGACAGGCTCACGGACAAATGGCCAGAGATGCCAGACGTAACACGTTCATGTATGTCATTGTTACTACCAACAGCAATGGCTCAGTTTTGTTTTGTTTTGTTTTAAGATTTTATTCATTTATTTGACAGACAGATCACAAGTAGGCAGAGAGGCAGGCAGAGAGAGAGGAGGAAGCAGGCTCCCCGCTGAGCAGAGAGCCCAATTCAGGGCTCAATCCCAGGACCCTGGGATCATGACCTGAGCAGAAGGCAGAGGCTTTAACCCAATGAGCCACCCAGGCGCCCCAGTGATGGCTCAGTTTGATAGCAGCAGGAAAAACGTCTGTTTCTCTATGACAGCGCCACTCCATGGAGACCAGCTAGGTGATGTTGATGTGATCATTTAAATCTACTAGAGTCTTGGGGCAGTAAAACATTTTTTCTTTACTGAAATAGACAGCAGATTTAGATTTACTTCTGCTGCCCATCAGGTTTCTGCCAGCCCCACAATATGTGGATTGATTGAATGTCTTTATCCATCCTCCAGGATATCACAAAATATTTCTTCTAAGGAATTAGTTTTAACTATGAAATAAATAAAGTATTGTTTTGAGCTCATGGAAGTCATAGTCTTCTTTTATATTTCCTAGAAATAATTGGACTTGCAGAATGATAGAATAGATTCTTGCCATTCCATCACCAGCTTTGAGACACTCGTTTGAATTGGTGTTATGATGAATAAAGCATATGCTCTTAACCAGAAAATCATACATGTTGTTTCTCCAAAGTCAAAAAACTGTGTCTAGGAGCCAGAGGATGGAAATAGGAGTGCTGTCTGTCATGACTGTAACTAACGGTCTACTCGAGGAAATTTTGCTTTTTGTACCCAAGACTGGGTTCTGCTGATTATAGGTCAAAGCACTGGTAGAATTCAGCTATGAAGATGGTTCCCAATGATCCATACCTCCTGGTATTCAGTGTCCTTGTGTGATCCCTCCCCCTTGAGTGTGTTCTGGACCTAATGCTTTGCTTGTAATGAATAGAATACAGCAAAAGTGGCGGGATACCGTTTTCTAGGTTAGGTTAAAAAGGATTCTGGCTTCAATTTTGCTTACCTCTATTTTCCCCTCCCTTTCTTCTGATGAAAGGTAAATGCCACGTTGTAAGCTGCTCTATAGAGAACGTCACATGGTAAGAATTGAGGCCCTCAGTCCAGCGGCCCACAAGTAACTGAATTCTGACGATAACTACATGAATTAGTTGAAAAGTGAATCTTCCCTCACTAGAAACTTCAGATAAGTCTCCAGCTCAGCCAGAACCTTGATTGCAGCTTTATGGGACACCCTGAGTCAGAGGACTCAGCTAAGCTGTACCTGAATTTCTGTAAGATATGAGATAATGAATATTACTGTTTTAAGTTGCTAAATTCAGCATCAATTTTTTTTTTTTAAATCTAGCAATAGACAACACACAAGTACCCAAAAGAGAAATGCTTTCACAGGGTACATAAACATTTTTAAATACTATTTTGAATTTCACATGATTTTGGGCAAACAGACAAAAAGAAAGTTAGATTTTGGCTGGAAAAGTGTGAACATGAATTATTAATGTAGAAAGAAAACGTAAATACTAATTATTATTTACAATCAATTCTGTAAAATTAAACTATAACTCCTAACCATATTTTCTTTCGTAGTAAAAATGCATACTTACATATTTTATATAGACAATTTTACTCTCTTTCTCTGTATACGTATAAGAGGTTATTGTTGTTAAACTTTACAGATTCCCTCCTCCACTCCAATACACACATATACACACACACGGGCTTCAGAATATTGAAGTGAAAATCATAATATATGGGAAAAAATGTATATTAATCAGACAAACTATTGAGTGTCTGTCTTTGAGACCAGTGTAGCTTCATGTAAGACTTAGTAGTTGCCTTATGCTAGAGTATAGAATTATTTTTTGAAATATAACGTATCCAGAAGGGTATTGTGCATATGTAGCAACTGATGGAGTAGATTACATGGGCATTTATTTTATTTTATTATTTTTTTATTTTTTAAATATTTTACTTTTAAGTACTCTTTACACTCAATGTGGGGCTCAAACCCATAACCCTGAGATCAATCAAGAACTCCATGCTCTACCAACTGAGCCGGCAGACATCCCCATGGGCACTTATTTTAATCTGTTCAGAATCCAAACATACTTTTATTTAGTTGGGACCCCAAGAAAGTTCAAAGGCACAGACTTGCTTTCCATAAGGACAACAGGCAGATGGTCTTACTTTCAGTTTGCTGGTAATTGTGATGAGGCTACATGACAAAGTCCTAGCATAAGTTCAGATTTTCTAGCATATGATTTTGTATCTTGAGGTTTTGACATGAAGCTCAGATGAGAGTTTGGAATTGTTCATGAGCACTCACTGCGTAGTCAAGAAGCCTGTGAGTTTGGCTGTAGTAATTGGAGATATTTGAGATGATTTTGCTGGGCATTTCTGCCCTCATTTTCTGGCTTTGGCTCTTCAACACTTTTGTTAATTCTGTATTTCAATATTCCTTGAAAACATTTTTTTCAACTTAAATTGGCCATAGTTAACTTCTGTTTCTTACAAATACAAAGCCCCATTAACAAAAACAAAACAAAACAGCAACAACAACAACAAAAACCCAAACAATAACAACAAAGATACTTACCCAACAGTCAAGACAAAGGGATCAATTGGAAAACACATTTCAAAAAGACAAATGTTGCTAAAATTACCACATAATTTTAACATCATGAAAAACCAGTGTAATGATGATACATGGAAGAAAGAAAAGAAAAAAAAAACTGAGGACTCTAGTTAATAAATATTATAAAGGAAGCAAATTAGAAATAACGGTCCATTATTTTTACTTATCTCAAAATCTATATATATTTCCCTTTTGCTGGGCACACTGCTAGGTGTTAGCTGATATGATGATATCTTATTTAATAGTCTTAACAACCATATTGGGTTAATTTTAACATTATTCTAAAATGAACAAATGAAAAGTTCCTGACTGGCTCAGTTGGTGGAACATGTGACTCTTGATATCAGGGGTGTGAATGCAAGGCCTATGTTGGATGTAGAAATTACTTAAATATAAAACCTTAAAAAATAAAGTGAACAATGCTTATCTGATAGCTATGTGGCTTTATTATAACCAATTGGGTGATAATGGAAGGAAGAGCATGATTTTGATCATATCTCTGAATCTATTTTTTTTAATTTCAGAAAACTCCAAAAATGAGATATTTTGCCACAATGACTAATGTGACAAGCTGTTTACATTGAGTATCCAAATAATAGTCTCCTTGTAGCCTTTGGAAAAAATACTTTTCAGCAACTTGCATCAAAGATAAAGTTTATTTCTTACCCCTTAAATCTATCTAGGCTGACCTTATATTTCATTTTGATCCATAGACTATGGCAAAAAATGGCATTGTATTATCATTTTAGTTACGTCATTAGTCATTTTTGTCATTGGTCTTGACCAAACCTAGGTCGAGAGACATTGCATGTATTTTTCCTCCCTTGTACCCCTGAGAACACCATTTGAACAAACTTGAAATGATCTCCTTGTTCTTGAGGGAAGCAACCTAGCTGAGGCAACACTATGAAAGCTATCCCCAGCGACCCTCCCGCTAACAACAAATATACAAGTGAGCCAAACCCAGATCAGCCACGTTCAGCCTGAACCAGTCTGCATAGCCAAGTCATAGATTCATGAGGGATAATAAATGGCGATTGTTTCAAGTCACTGAGTTTTGGAGCGATTTGTTACAGAGTAATAGTTAATTAGTACAAGCATTAATATTTAGTATTCATAACTGTTTTAAAACAATATTATGCCTATTGGATCATCAAAACAAGTATATGATCTCTGCAATCTGAATGTTATGATTTAAACACTGTGAGTTTTGGCATACTGGGGAAATTTACTCCCATATTTTATGATTAATCAAAACTAATTTGAATAACCAAACTCATTTGGAGCATTAGGATATTTTTAAATTTCCAAGAATTATGTTAAAAATCTATATAATCTAGGTTTTCTTGGATTGGGATCAAAGGAAGAAATATATTCAGTCTGTCCAACAACAGAAATATTAGTAATTGGTAATATTTATTAAATGCTTAGTTTGCACCAGACTCTATGCTAAGTATTTAGTCTGCATTTTCATTTTTAACCCTGAGTGACACTCAATCTGTACTTTCTACAGGGAATCCATACATCCTCAGGGTCTAGTCTGATTAAGGATACACCCACAGAACATGAACTGTCACAGCTCATCAGAGTCAGTTTGCAGACTGCCAATACCCAGAGCTGTTCTGGAATTTGGCAGCAGCAGTTGCAGCACCTAGGAAACAGAACTCCAGAGAGCATCTGGGAGTACAGGCAGCAAGATAAAGCTTCTACACTAACTTCTGTGTGGAAGAAGGAGTATGGAGATGTCTGGGGACCATTGGAGGGGTTTGCAATTTTCCTAAAAGCCTGAAGAACCCACTAGAGGAAGACATTCAAGTGAAGCTTCTTTCTCAGTCTCAGGAAGCTGAACTATTGCTTAATGAGGTCCCAAGCTAAGACATTGACCACTAGAGGAAGAAGTTGTCCCAAAACAGAAGGAACATCCATTTTTACCCTCTGTTTGTGTATTCTTACTTACCTTCTTCAGAATCATCTGGGAAACATGTTTAAAAATGCAGATTATTGAGCTCATTTCCCGAAGCTTCATATTTAGTAGATCTGAAGCTGGGCTCAAGAATTTGTATTTTTGGGGCGCCTGGGTGGCTCAGTGGGTTAAAGCCTCTGCCTTCAGCTCAGGTCATGATCTCAGGGTCCTGGGATCGAGCCCCGCATTGGGCTCTCTGCTCTGCGGGGAGCCTACTTCCTCCTCTCTCTCTGCCTGTCTCTCTGCCTGCTTGTGATCTCTGTCTGTCAAATAAATAAATAAAATCTTTAAAAAAAAAGAATCTGTATTTTTAATAAGAACCATCATGGAGCTTTATAGTTAAGCAAGTTTGGAAAACACTACTTATGTGATGTAGGAGTTGGAATATCTAGTTCTCTGACAGCAGGCAGCAAGGGAGGATGAAACCAAATACTAGGTTTGCAAGGTTGAAATAGTACAATCCACAGGCAAAACTAAAGAGACTAGAAACTGGAGATTGTGTGAAACAGGGCAAGTATCCATGGAACAAGAAATGGGAATCAACTGGCCTCCTACTTTTCTGTGTGGACTCAGTTAATATTTCTTTCTTTCCTCCATTCATATAGTGAGTGTTGCTGTGGACTAGACACAGTTCTGCTTTCGCTGAATTAAAAGGTTTTGTTATCAATTATCCTTGTCCTCAAGGATGTCATAGTTTAATAGAAGAAATAGACATATAGCCAAATAATTGGAAAACTCATGGCTTTGGTGTTGTGGTAGACGTATAAACAAAATGAGATGGAAGTAAAGAAGGGAATTAACTCTATTGGGAGAGAGGAAGGGTCAGGAAAGGCTTTGGTGGGACTTGGTCTTGAAGAACGGATAAGGGTTTATCATAATGCATAGGGGATGAAGGACAGTTCAGCCAGAGGAAACAGTATGTGCAAAAACAGTTGAAAGAATCAGACATTTTGAGTGAAGGGTATGGAAACACACTGCAGCTAGAAGGCAGAATGCCAGAGGGGAGGGTATCTAGAAACCAAGTAGACTGGAGTCAGGCAGTAAAAGCATTCTTGTAATTTTATGCTAAGAAATTTGAAAATTATCTAGAACTCCATGAAAAATCAGTTCAGCAATCTAGGCATGTTTTAACAGAATATAATTATCAGATTTATTTTCTACATTTAAAGCAACACATATATTATATGATCTGGGTATATGCTACAGATTGAATTATGTCCCCAAAATTTATATGTTGAAGCTCTAATACCAAATGTGGTGCTATTTGGAAGTGAGGCCTCTGGGAGGTAATTAGGTTTAGATCAGGGTATGCCCCATGAGAGGATTAGTACCCTTTTAAGAAGAGAAATATCAGAGCTCCCTTTTTCCTCTGTCATTGAGGACTCAGCAAGAAGCCAATGACCTATAGGCCGGGAACCAAAACTGCTGGCATTTGGATGTTGGACATCCTAGCCCCACCCTAGCCTTGGATTATGAGAAATAAGTATCTATTGCTTAAGCCACCTAGTCTACGTTTTTTTATACCAACCTGAGCTAAGACTAAGTAGAAGTTTGTTGTTTATATTTCTGTGTTTGAAATAAGTGCAGAAGGTGGGTGGGGAAGGGGAACCCAAGGAAAAATTAAGAAAATTGATGAGTTCTCTGACCCTGGAAGTCAGGATTAGAAACCTATTACATTGCAGCCTACCTGATTATAGGTTTCTGTGGCATCTCATGGGGATATTTAGAAGATGTTACTAGTTCCCTACAACTCAGCTTGCCAAATCCATGGCTAAACATCATTACATAAATGAGATGAAGGTATATGTGAAAAATTAGGATGCTGCAGGGTAGGAAATTGGGGAGAAATAAAACTGAAAAAAAAAAAAAAGACACACACATGCAAAATAAAACAAAACAAAAAAACAAAAACCCCATGAGCTAAAGCAGCAAATTTATTGAAAATAAATAGTGATAAAAATAGATAATTGCATGTTAGCTGATTCAGATTGTCTCATGGTGGCTATGACACACCCATGGTAAGTTTATTGTTAATCTTTCTACTATTTTTTCTCTTACAGCGACATTTCGATTTGAGGGACCAAATACTATTTTCACAGTATTCCCAGTGTCAGGATTCATGAGGTCAGATGTGAAGATGAATTTGTTGGTTAAGCTGTTCTCTCTTAAGGGCAAGAAGCTTAATCATTTTTTTTTTTTTTTTAACTGACCTTGTCTTGTCTGGAGATGAATCAATGAATCAAGTTAGGAATGGTAAATCATGAATAAGTGATTTATGCTTGTCTTGATCAAATATGATAGATTGCTTGGGTTCCTGACTATTACTGTATATAAAGATTTATATAATATACAAGTGACTGTGGATTGGAGAAAAAAACTGAAAATTTTCTCCAAGGATATGGTCCTATGTAACACGGTAAATGTTATTCCTGGTGAGCTAGTTCTTGAGAAAATGATGACTGGATATGATTCATTCAATATAACTTTTTCAAGTAATTAAAATATTCCTTATGTTATTTCATTCCTTTTCCATCCACTGTTTTCTTGTTTGTTTTCTTTTTAAGCAATCACACCAAAATCCTACAGATAATTAGTAATTCAAAATCCATTTAGTAATGGGTCTTTCTTTTTTTCTTTTTTATAAAGATTTATTTATTTATCTATTTGTTTGTTTGTCAGAGAAGAGGAGGCATGAGTAGGTGGAGGGGCATAGGAAGAGGGAGAGAGAGAATCTCTAGCAGACTCCTCACTGAGCAAAGAGTCCCAACGGAAGTCTTGATCTCATGACCCCAAGATCACAACCTGAGCTGAAAATTAATGGGTCTTTCTTATGACCTATCCACTCAAATTTCTGGAAAGATCTTTACAGTATTTTGCCAGCAATAAACAAGGAGGAAATTCACTGTGGTCAGATACCATCAGAACTAAACTAACTACTAAATGATTGAATTTCATCTGGATAATCTGCCATATGCAATGTGGTTCTCTGAGACAGGAGAAGAGATGGAGATAAGATGGCAGACCAATAAAGTGAAATTAATTTAACTTTTCATACTAATACCTCCTAGAGAAGATCCAACTAATTTGCTAGCCTGTTTTGTGTAGTTTTTCACATGAGACTTTTTAAAAAAATAAATCAAGAAATGATTGACAAATGATTATTCTACTCAAATTGGCAATAAATGTCACACACAGTGTGCTGGAAGCAGAGATTTAGGATAGAAAATATTTTCTTTTCCTGGAAATTGAAATAACTAGAGTTCTTCATAAACATTGTTACATAATGAAAAGCACTGCATGCCATGAAAGTTACTGTCATCTTCAAAATAGAAATCATGGTGATAGTTTGAGTTATGTGCTTGGCAATCTGAGTACCTTATAAAATAATTTTCCTTGGTCTTAAATAAAATATTCAGTATGAGAGAGAGATACATCTTCTATTTAATTTTTTCACTCAGTATGATAAAGAATAAAAGAATAAATGCATTTTTAATGTCTTAACTACACTTTTCTATTTTAAGAGGGATGAATTAACTTGACAGGATATATTGAATGTATTTAACCTCACTTTATGTAGATTATAGAACACCCTTTGCTCTAATGAATAGTAAGAAATAAAGCTGTTGTTGCCCTCATTCTTTTCAGTCTTTTCTGGGGCTTTATTTATTTATTTATTTTTTCCTGATAGTCTGATATTTCACGTTACATTCTGGATACTGCTGGATCTTTTACTTTGAGAAGCATTTAATTTTTGAAGTTCTTAGGCTCTCTAGAATTTTTATACTAGCAAACCTTCAGACACTAAAGGCAAGGAAGATTTGAAGAACATTTCAGAGATCATCTAAAACAATTAACTGGGTTAGGTAAGCAAAATTTTAGGAGTTAAAAAAAATGAACAAATTTTTCAGATATAATTCAGGTTCCTAGTTGGTTTTACTTTGATTTATTCAAAAGGCAGTTATCCAGTGGGTGTTACAAAATCCAGAGAACCCTTTAAAAGAGAGATTGGTCTTTCCTTGAGTTCAGAGACATTTTCTTTCTGCCCTTAGGAAACAAGCTACCATGACTTATACAGCTGCAAGAAAGTGAATATTACCAATAACTGCATGTGCTTGGAAGAGGATTCCAAGTCTCAAATAAGACTGCAGACATGGCAGATATCTTATTATAGCAGTAGACCCAGTTATGTTGTGCCTGGACTACTGATCTACTGTAAGAGAATAAATGACTGTATTTTAAGTTGCAAAATTTGTGGTGATTTTCTTATACCAATAAAAGACTCACACAGGGATATCAGGGGTGTATTAGTCTCAGTTCTCCATAAAAATAGAACTAATTGCATATGGTAGAGAAAGGGAGACAAGAGCTAGTAGTTATGGAATCTGAGATGTCCCAAGGTCTGCAGCTGAAGATTCAAGAGGGCCTATGTGTAAGTGTAGGTTCAGTTCTGAGTCTGAATAGGAGAAGAGTGATGTCCCAGCTCAACAACAGTCAAACAGAGAAAGGAAATACCCTTTTAGTTTTTTGTTATTGTTGTTCAACTCAGGTCTCCAACAGATTGGATGAAACCCACTAGCATGGAGGAGGGCAATCTACTTTCCTCTATTGATTCAAAAGTTAATTTCAACCAGAAACACCTTTACAGACACATTCAGCATGAGATTTAACCAAAGATCTGGGCACCTAATGTCCCAGTCAAACTGACATATAAATTAACCATTATGAGAGGTAACAAACAGATGACTTTATGCAGATACTAGTCATTTCCTGTGGATCTGCTTTAAGAAAATGCCCAATCCATTGCAGAGAATGAGCGAACATTTCCAAGGTTTGTCTACATGTTTAATAGTTTATTCTGTTATTTTGTATTAATATTTATATTAAATTTCCCTAGCCTTTATTTTCTTACCACTTAACACCCCATTCATCCTTTCAAATAAGTAAATTAGTGAACAATTAATACCATGGGTAAAAGTCGGTAAATCAAACCAGGATTAAGCACTCAATAGCCTTATTCTTCAAAACATTTAAAGTACTTGTATATATTATTTAATTTAAATGAACTCAAATATTTACAAGGTATAACATAATGTACTGTGTACTATTAGTAATATAAAAAGGTATTATACTGAGCCTTTACTACTAAGAAACTATCTACCGGGAACAGACCAGACATACATACACTACCACAAGCAGACTAGAACAAAAATCTTAACATTCTATGAAATTGTGGGACAAGAGATCAGTTCGGTGGGGGAAGATGAATTCTAACTTAGGGATTGTAGGTTTTAGGGAAAAGGGAATTGAAATCAACATTAATAGAAATTAATAGAAAGTTGTTTGAAATGTGGGGACACAGGGGAGCCTGGGTGGCTCAGTGGGTTAAGCCTCTGCCTTCAGCTCAGGTCATGATCTCAGGGTCCTGGGATCAAGCCCCGCATCGGGCTCTCTGCTGGGCAGGGAGCCTGCTTCCTCCTCTCTGCCTGCCTCTCTGCCTACTTGTGATCTCTCTCTCTCTCTGTCCAATAAATAAATAAAATCTTAAAAAAAATTTATAGAAATGTGGGGATACAGTGAAATTTATTACATTAATAAAGGACATAAATGGCCTATATTGGTTATACACTTTTCAAGATAGCAGGAGAGTAAAATAGCAAGGCATTCAAGCTTGAAGATTTTGGTTGGTGTATCAGCCAGTTCACTTATGGTCAACCTTAACTTTCTGGAGTCCAAGATTTCTTGACCATAAAATAGGGAAATATTAAAACCTGCATTCATGCTGTGAAATCAAATGAGATCATGTGATTAGTTTGATTAAGGTAAAACTTTTGTTTTCTCAATTACTGCTTCCTACTGTGCTCTGTCAAATTCCTGTCAACAGCTGAATAAGGAAATTCCAAAGGACATCTCTCTGTGATTCCCTATCTTTTCTTTTACTTTTTTATTAAAACAAAACAAAACAAAACACCTCATTACAGCAGAGAACTTGTTTCAAAGTTTGAAAAAATTATAATCTATTTGATTCAAACTTAATTGGAGGGAGAAGGTTGGGTCGTATCTCCCAGTCCGTCCTCCATCCCTTCCTTTCTTTTTCTTCTCATGGTGTTCTTTGTGAGACAAGGCAGATAGAATGATAAATTGATCAGTCCATAGCTAGAGAAAAAGAAGTGTTTTCTACAGAATTTTTTATGATCTGTAGATAATTAGTACTCTTTTATTGTTTTTTTTCTTTTTCTTTCTTTATTTCTTTTTGTTGTTGTTTTTTACTTATAGCATCTTTGCATGGATATTCTTTTTCGTTCTCATAAATATATGAGTTGGATTTCCTTGCATTCTTAACACAAGACTTCGGCAGAAGAGCGGGATGCTGGGGGCAGAGAGGTTTTTCAGTCTTCAGGCTAAAGTGTTCTCCACTCCCTTTACATCAATAGATTGTTCCTTCTGATAATATGGCATCACTGAGTCTCCCCTCCCTGATTCTATTTTTTCTTTAAGATTATTTATTTATTTATTTAAGAGAGAGAGAGAAAGCAGAGTAAGCAGAAGAGAAGAAGAGAACACAAGCAGGAGAGAACTGGTGGAAGGGAAGAGGGAGAGGGAGAAGAAGGCTCCCTGTACCTTAGGGTGACCTGACACAGGGCTCCAGCCCAGGACCATGGATCATGACCTGAGTCAAAGGCAGACGCTTAACCTTAACCAACTAAGCCACCCAGGCACCCCTCCCCTCCCTGATTCTCAGAACCCATCTTAGTTCAGAGCTTATCCCTTCAGCTCTGTTCTCACAGGCTGCCATCAATAAGTGACCCAGATCTTGTCACTTATTTTCTGATATTTTCTTAACTCTACCTCTTCTGAGTCTCCTGAACATTCTGCAAATCTATTCCTTCCTTCCCCAAGAAACTCTTCCATGTCAGCTGAACTCAGAGCACTTGCTTGTTGGATATGCTTTCCTACTGCTTAATTTTCTAGAGATTTCTGAGAACATCCATTGATTAGACTCTTTGCAATCCTTTTTATCCTCACAGTATCATTTCAACTTCCTGTATAGGCTTCCTGCCAGCCTCTGATTTCCTTACTTACCTGCAATTTGAAGCTTCTAAGTTTTCTTCAAGCTTAAATAAACACATATTTGTGTGTGCTTTTCATCTTTCTTTCTTTTTTTTTTCAGAAAAATATGAGACTATTCAAATCTCAGCTATTACCATATTCCTACTGGAAACACGTGACTTAATGGAATTTTATGATTTCGATATCCTCATATATCTCTCACAAATTTAATTTAATATAACACCCCAATCTGCTTCCTTTTGGTTGCAGAAATTCTCTTTCAGACCCTTTTGCCACTAATTTTTACAGGCTGAGTGGTGGCGGTGGACAGAAGCAAGTTTATGTGAATGGCAAAATATGCTGGTGTCGAGGTACAGACCACCTTTCTTCTGAGAATGGGTTCTCTCCACCTGTCCCTTATGGACAGTCCTCAAGAGCACTCTTCTGTCTCTCTGTCTCACATTCCTCCACTCACAGCTTAAACACGGATGCAGATACCCAGATGGAGCTGTATGGAGAAAACGGTGGTAGTGCTTGCAGATGCTGACCCACCTGGAAGCTGATGTTGTTGGTCCCCAATTGTCTCCCTCTCAATTGCTTCTGATTCTGTTCCAGCTCTGACTATCCCCATTATGGCTATAATGGCCAACTTTTTAATATTGCTCTTCTCTATGTATTATTGGATTTTTGGAATTTTTCATGGTTTGTGATCCACTCAGGGAAACTCTTCCAGTTTAGATTAATATTTTTTTCCCTTTCCTTGTTTTATTATTCATTTCTTTCCTTTCGTTTTTTGGGGATTCACAATGGATCAGAAATTCTATTATGTATCTTTAGATCTCTATCTTTTAGCTGGAAACCAACACATTTCCTTTACTTTTCAGCATTCTGGTCATGTTCCTCTGTATAAAGTAAGCTGATAAGCTTACCAGTGTTCTTTTAAACTGGTTCATGGTACTGAATAAAATACGCTCTTTGTTTTGTCATGAAAAATAGGTGGGCCATCACCTCCCTTGCCCTATGAATACAGTGTAAGATTAAATTAACACATTTTGACAGTTATATCACATTCACTTTTATGGAAATTAAATCAACTAATACCACTAAGCCTTTTTAATTTTTAATATTTTTGATAGATGTACTGATGCTAAGTTAAGTATCCTATATCTTGCATTTTTGCAGTTATATTTTTGACTCATTTCACTTCTTTAGTCGAGTTTTTGGGAATGGTTTGTTGTATAGCCTATGACCTATCACTTCCCATTTTTAGATAAATTATTATCAATATGACAAACCTAAAAATAAAGGACAACTACATTTTGTTGTTGAATACACAGCTCATATATTACATCAACTAAATGATTATATTTTGTTATTTTCAATACTTTTTAAGGAAACTATTTACTCATTCAATATTTATTTATTTATTTAAGAATTTATTTATTTATTTGACAGAGCTCACAAGTAGGCAGAGAGAGAGAGTGGAGGAAGCAGGTTCCCTGCTGAGCAGAGAGTCCAATGCGGGCTCCATCCCAGGACCCTGGGATCATGACCTGATCCAAAGGCAGAGGCTTTAACCCACTGAGCCACCCAGGCACCCCTACTCATTCAATATTTATTGAGAACCAAGTCAAGGTCTAGATTCTGGTGATAGAACAAGTCAAAAACAAAAACAAAAACAAAAACAAAACAAAACCCAAAAACAAAAAAACCAAAACACTCACATTCTCACGGAGTTTATTGTTGAGAGGGGTGAGACTATCTACATACACGTTTAAAAAAACGGTATCAGTGAATTAAATAAGACGACCCGAAAGACAATGCTTAAGCGACCGTATTTGCTATTTCTCATTAATAATTGTCTTTTTGTTTTAAGGCAGTGGTGGTGTTATGTACTCATAAAAAGTCTTCTGGTACAGGTAACTTGAGAAAAATCCCAGAACAATTTCTAGTTACAGCCTTTCACACACTAGGGTGCCCTAAAGAGACTAAGCTTTCAAAATACAATTTCATCAAGGATCCCTAGCCATAGGTAACCTAAGGAAGTAAGAATTATATTTCCTAATTAAGCTGATGGTGTTATGTGCATCATAAATTTAGTTGCACCCATTAAGCAAATAGAGCCAAAATGTTTTATACTTACTTTGATTATGATCAAAATACCTCCTGACTCTTTTATCTTGGGTGATCTAAATAATTTCCTGTTAGAAAATTAGGACAATAGTATATATATTGATGTAGGTGTCTTTTGCAAATAATTACTTTGCCTTATCAAAAATAGAGTCTATAGCTTCAAATCTATTGACTTCCTACTTGCCTCAAGTTCTAATGTTATTTCAGATTTTGTTACCCTGTAACTGTTCACAGGTGGTCTTTGCTTTAGAATCCCAATTTATAGTATTAGTTTTTAACCTTAAAATATTTTTTGCACTTTAGTACCCTTATAACATCTCTTCCCTTCCATAATTTCCATTCATTGTCACATATGAAGAAAATTTGCATTTTTTTACTCACTGTCAGTTGCATTAGAAATTGGTATTTTTTTGTAAAGCAACTTGAAAATACTGTTGAGCGGCACCTGGGTGGCTCTGTCGGTTAAGCATCTGCATTTAGCTCGGGTCATGATCTCCTGGTCCTAATATCAAGCCTCTTGTCAGGTTCCCTGCTCAGTGGGGAGTCTGTTTCTTCCTCTCCCCTCACTCCCTCAGCCTCTCTTCTCTCTCAAATAAATAACTAAAATATTTTTAAAAAACACTGTTGAAATATAGACTACATGGACATCTTCCATCTCAAGATGATAGATAAAACATTTTTCCCCTTACCATTTTAACACTCCATTAAAATGATAAAAACAGTTAGAGGTGGATGAAATTTTGTAGCAACAAATGAAATAGAAACAGTGGATTTCTGGACAAGAGTTTTCCACAAATTTCTTAAAGTAGGAAATGGTGTTTTTCCAAGGAAAATGTACATAAACATCTAACTCTAAAGATGGAAGTGACATTAGAGATCACTTGAAAGAAGTACAGAGACTGCTGTCTTACTCTTTGCTTCTTACCACCTCTCCCATGTAGGGGAGATCTAGCACAGTGGTCAGCCAGGTGGATGCTAACTGGTAAGGTGGGACAAAACTTTCCCTGGCTTGTTGGCATGTCCAACCACAAAGAGTTGTGTAACTGTCTTTTCCTTGTTCCAGATAGGGGGAGTAAGGCCATGTGGACTGTTTTAAGCAGGTTTTTTAATTTATATTTTCTTTTAACCATTTAATGGACAAATATATATTGGATGAGTATTTGGTGCCACACACATGAGGCATTTGGGATAAAATGGTGAGTAAAAGACTGATGCAATGTTCATGAAACCTACATTCTAATGGGGCGATTGATCACACACTCACACAAATATAAAATTACAGCTGTAATAATTTCTGTGACAGACAAGTACATGTTGCTATGGGAACAAACAATGGGGTATTTGTTAAGTTTTGGCATGATTTCATGAAGAGATGAAATCTAACTGCAATATGAAGAATGAGCAGGAGGAGTTAACTACTAAACAGAGAAGGTAAGGGAACCCCAGCATTGGAAAGAGTGTGTGTAAAACAATGTGCCAGGAGGTGCTGGGAAAGTTCAAAATTATAGCAAAGGCCAGTAAGACTAGAGAACAGAAAGCTAAAAACGTGGGTAGGGCCAAAATACACAGGGCAGCCTAAGACATGTGTGATGGGTAATTTTTATGTGTCACCTTGACTGGACCATGAATGCCATATCTGTGATACCTAGACATTATTTCTGTGTGTGTCTACGATGGTGTTTCTGGAAGAGATTAATATTTGAATTGGTAGACTGAGTAAAGCAAGTGAATTTCCCTAATGTGAGTGGGTATCATATAATTCCTGAAGGACCTGTATTGAACAAAAACACAGAGAAAAGTAAATTCATTCTGACTGCTGAGCTGGGATATCAGTCTTCTGCCCTGGAAATTCCTGGTTCTTGGGCCTTTAGACTCAAACTGGAATCTGTATCTTCACCTTTCAGCCCTCAGTCCTTCTAAGAAAATCACTGACTAACTGACTGGGTCTCCGGCTCCAGATGGCAGATCATGGGACTTCTCAGCCTCCATATCACATGAACCAATATCTTATAATAAATCACTTTCTGGATATTTACACACATGTATCACCTATCATTTCTGTTTCTCTGGAGAATCCTGACATCATCATATCAAGAGTTAATTTTTCAGGTGCTTAGGTGGCTCAGTTGGTTGTGTCTGACTCATGATTTTGGATGAGGTCCTGATCTTAGGGTTGTGATATTAAGCCCTGTGTCAGACTCTGTGCTGGGCATGGGTTCTATTATGATTCTCCCTCTGCCCCTCCCCTCTGCACCTGCACACAAGCACAAGCTCTATCTCTAAAAACAAACAAACAAACAAAAACAACAAGAAGCAAAATTTTAAAAGAAGAGTTAATTGCTCATAGAATCATAAGATAAAATTTAGAAGGAGTTGTTGATGTCAGCTTAGTACTCATTAGTACTCCTTCCTTTACAGAGGACCATTTATAATTTGGTTTCCTAAAAAATATTGCTTTGCTTTGTTTTACATTCTAGAACTTTTAGGATTATTTAAACGTTTAAAAGTTTTAAAATTTTACAGCATATCTATGGTGACAAACTGTTATTATTTTGTTGGAAAATCAGTGAGAACACACAGTGACCATGCTTTTACTTTATCAAAATATCCTCCATTACTTTGTGTTAGTTCCTCCCTCCAAATGCTTTTAAGATATTTTATCATTAGTGTTCACCAGTTTGATTATCATGTACCTTAATGTGCTTTTCTTTTTTTTTTTTAATATTTTATTTATTTATTTGACAGAGAGATAGAGAGAGAACACAAGTAAGCAGAGCAGCAGGCAGAGGGAGAGAGAGAAGCAGCCTCTCTGCTAAGCAGGGAGCCTGATGCAGGGCTGGATCCCAGGACTCTGGAATCATGACCTGAGCTGAAGGTAGCTGCTTAACCAACTGAGCCACCCAAGCGCCCCCTTTAATGTGCTTTTCTATATGTTTGTCCCATTTGTGGCTTGCTTAGCTTTTTGGAATCTTAGGTTTATAGTTTTCATCAAATTTGAGACATATTTGGTGGTCATTTTATTATTTCTACAAACATCTTCATCTGCTCCCCATGTCTCTCTTCTCATTCTGAACCCCCAGTTCCTAGTCTATTATGTTAGATAACTTGACATTGACCTACAGGTCACTGCTACTCTATTTATTTCTCAGTCTTCGTTGTCTCTATTTTGAGTAAATTATCTTGCAAGATTTTAATTTCATCGATTTTTTTTCTTTTGCAGTGTACAATTTACTGGTAATCATTTGAGTGTGTGTGTGTGTGTGTGTGTGTGTGTGTGTATTTCCCCACATTTCTAGAAGTTCTATATAGGTTTCTTTAAATAACTTCCATTTCTCTCCTTATCATTTTTCTATTTTCTTTTATAGTTTTGGGCATATGGAGAATATTATGATAACTATTTTAATATGATTATCTACTAATTCCATAACTTTTGTTATTTCTAATTTCCTTCCACTGACTGGTTTTAGTCTAATTAGGTGTCATATTTTCCTGCTCCTATGTACACACACAATTTTTTACTAGATGCTTCACATTGTAATTTTTACATCATTACATACTAGATTTTCTGGTATTCTGTTCAAAAATGTACTTTGTTCAGGCACACGGTTAAATTACTTAGGATTAGTTTAATCCTTTTAAGTCTTGCTTTTAGTTTGGTTTGGAAGTTCCCAGAGCAGCCTTTGGCCTAGGATTCATTTTGCTCATTACTAATGAGGACTTTGGAAGATTCCACCCTGAGCATTGCAACTTTTCTCCACTATTTCCATCCCAGAGCATGTTCAGCCTCCTGTTTTCTGGTGACCCTTTTAGTAGCCACCTGAAATTCTACCCAATATATAGAATGTCAGTATTCAGGCAAAGATTCATGCCTCAGATATTGAAAGCTGTCTTTGTCCAATATTCTCTTCTTTATTATCATACTTCTCTTTGTATTATATTTTGGAAATTGCCTTTCGGCAGTAAACTGGAGCAATTATAGGACTTACCTTATTTGTTTCACTTCCCTCAGATATTTAATTTTGTGGTTACTTATTGTCTAATGTCTCAAAACAATTGTTTCATACAGTATATCCTGTTTTCTAATTGTTTATGGTGGTAGAATAGTTTCCAAAAACTTTATGAATACAAGAATTAACTGATATATTTATTATTGTGGTTGGACTTCATAGATTGATATTATCTTTTTTCTTCTTTGCTATATTTTTTTCTCTACTAGGTTTTTGTCTTATTTCCCTGAGAAAATGAAATGACCTCTCATATTCATTTTAAGACTAATTTTATTTTTACAATCTTATTTTGATTTTCAAGAACTTTTCTTACCTTCTGATTTCCCCATTATATATTTCTGAAAATAACATATTCTCAAATACATCATAATATATTGATTAAAAATTGGGAAGTTTCCATTTTTCTTTAGGCATTTCTTGGTTTTTATTTCTTTGGCTGTTTTAGGTTTCTCCTAGTAGTTTGGTGATTCTTTGTTTTTTCTCTGTATCTAAGGATGAGTGGATGAAGATCTTATTGTGAGCTCTTTTCAGCTTGAGTACAGTGTGTACTGGCTTATTTTGCTCAAAGTATGCACATAAAAAATCAGTCATTCTTTTATGGGACCATTAAATGCCAGAATGCAGAGATCTTTTCATTAGGATAAAAAATATACACAATTCTCAATTTCTTAAGAGAAGAATCATTTTGGTGGAGCAGGGAGGAACGTCTTATTCTCTGATTCTACTTTACCTATAAATGGTTATTATTGTAAACATATTTTTTTAAACTATTGTTTTAAAGTAATGGTGAAGGAGAGAAAAAAAATATTTGTAGTGAATCCAGCCTTCAACAAAACTTCTTTCTTCTATGGTCTTATTTCCTCAAGGGTTCACCTTTAGGTCTTACAAAAATGGTCTTTGAAACTGTTCAAAGACTGGGTAATGGAAGTGACTTGGTTCATTTTGCAAATCAATACAGGATACATAGATGAATGATAGATCTATAGTGGTTTATTAATTCAATGAATTCATTGAGAAGGATGAATTTGAATGGGGCAAGCATCTGTGCAAGGTGATTGACTGAAGGAAAGAAAAATAACTCGGTCACTTCTTCCTTCTTTCCTTTCTTCTTTCTTTCTTGAGAAAAAGTGCATGCCAGTGCACAGGCAATTGGGCAGGGAGAGGGACAAAGAGAGAAGGAGAGGAAGAGAATCCTAGGGGGGCGGGGCTCAATTTCAAAACCTGGAGAACACGACCTGAGCCAAAACCAGCAGTGGGCAGCTTTCCCGTTTAACCAACTGAGCCATCCAGGTGCTCCTAGTTGAGTGATTTCTGTACTGATCCAAATGAAAGAAAAAGTAGTTTGCAAGATTGGGAAGTGGCATGCAAAGCTAGAGAAAGAGAAGTAAGTGGATTCTTAAGACATTTTAAGACACAAAATCACCAGTACTTGATACTGGGTGGGTTGGATGGTGGATGAGGGAAAAGGTGGTGCCACTGACGAATCCCACGCTTCCACGTTATAAATTGAATGGATAATGAAACCGGTCACTTAGACAAACAAGAAATCCTAAAAGGAGTATTCATGAGTTGACTTCAGCGGCTTCTGACTTCAGTTCAGAATGTGAAGATATTTGTGGCTAGAGATAGTAGGCAACGTCTGGGTTGAGAATAGAAGTTTAATAGTTGCTTATACATAGCTTCCCTAAAAGATATGGGCTTAGATATCTCCAGATGTTCTACCAAGTATTGTGAGAGGAGAAGGGCACTGGGACTGAACCTTCAGAAATGCAGCACTTAGTATTAAATAAAGGAGGGCAACCCAGAAATAAAGAAAAAGTGTATTAGATGGGGGAAAAATAAAAATAAAAAACACCAGGCTAATGAATGCTGTCTCATGGAAGCCAAGGGAAAACATTATTCCAAGGAACTAGAAATGTCAAAAGACTTGAGTATCACTGGAGTCATAAAAGATGAAAATTGAAGCATATTCATTGGACACAGTGCCTTAAAGGTAAAAGGCTGAATACATTTCCTGAACCAGATATTCCAGACTCCCGATTTCCCAGAATAATTATTTATAATCCATCCTTTTATTTTTTAAGAGGAGTCCTGGTTTGTACAAGAAATTACAGTTCACCTTGCTTAGAAAACTTACATTGTGACTGTTTAAAATTATGTTGAGTGGAGTAATGGGAACTCAAGTCAGATTTTCAGGAATGAAGCATTATTGGGAGATTAGGGGAGGGGGACAGTGGTATTTAGCAACTCTGAACAACAAAAAAAGTTCAGTCATGGGGGGGAGGCAAAGGTAAGTGCCTGAAGAGAGATACAAATCTGAGAAAGGCTATTGATGTTTGTTATTGTTGAATTGCCTTTTGTTAAATGAGATTCAATATGTAAGACTGCCCTAATATGCAGGAAGGAAGGAGGAAACTGCATGGAAATATAGGTCTGTTTGTATGTTTGAAGAAGGAAGAGTGAGATGATCCACTGAGAGGAAAGGGGAAAGGAGACAAGAGGTTACCACATATTTGAAGCAATCAGAGAAGGACACAAATAGTCAAAGTATCAGGTAGTTCAGGTTTTTAATATTAAATAGGCAGACCAAAACTTTCTGCCTCCTAAATCAGACAGACCAAAACATATCAAATGAAGAACTTTTCCAAAGTCTGACTAAGAAGCTTAACTGCAAAAAGATTTGGAGCTGAAACTGCAGGTAATAATTCTGTGTTCATATACTTCATCCTTCCCACCCTGCCCCCCAATCTATCACCACCACTTTTCTGGGCTAGTTATCAATTTTGCCTCGGAATCTGGTGGGATTTTCCCCCCACTTTTTCTTTCTTTTGTTTTTGTTTTTGTTTGGGGGGGAAAAGAGAAACCAACTCTTAGATGCTTAACCAAAGACAATCTCAGAGACATAATTCATGGTGGCCCAGAGAATCCATGAAGAACTGACTCATCAGATCCCAAGAAATGTAAGAGCCCCATGTATTAAAATCATGTGCTGTAAGGCAATTTTGAAGGATTTTTCAAAGAAATTAAGGTTGAGATGACTTCATTAATAAGATTTATTTTGGAAAAGAGATGGGAATCATATGTAGGTAAATGGGAGTTATTCGACTGGAAGAATGAAATCAGGTGAGAGGTCACTGAGACATGAGAAAGGATGGCACATGTGGGAAAAATCAGGCTCATCAACTTGAGTAGAAAAGGACATGTGGGGAGAGATGCAGCAAGAACAGAGGAAGGGCAGTAAGAGTGGGTGGGAGTCACCATGCAGGATCTCCCATATTGTCCCAAGGCCCTGGATTTTATGCTGAAGATACTGGAAAACCACCTTCTGTATTTGATGGAAATCTGTTTGGTATGTATCATATGCAAATTAGCCAACTTAGGGATTTTATAAAATCAAATGTTGTCTGAAATAATAAATAAGCAGTCTGTAGGTTGCTCTTCATACAAAAATCACAATAAAAAATCATAAGCTTTACCAAAGCTGAGGGAAAAATTAAAAAAATAAAAAACAAACAAACAGAAATTTCAAAGCAAAACATTATAGGAATGCCCTGTGCTTTCTCTCCTGCGTGACTTGCATACACTGCTCCCTTTCTCAATGATGCCATTCTTCCTTTCCTCTGAAGGACTTCTATTCACTCGTCAGACTCAAATATTCCCTTTTCTGAGAAACCTTTCTTGGGTTCTATAAGACTTACTTTTACCCTCTGCTCTCCTATTATCATTGTTCGGCCTCCATTATAAGACTTAAGGATTCACTGTAGCTATGTCTTCACAGGTTTGTGCTCTCTTAGTTCTGCACTGGGGCTAGCCATTCCATTGGCTATGGAATGGTATAGGAATATTACACTAAAGTCATTTCAAGTTACTATATTAGAGATAGTGTGGGTACGTCGCATCCATAGACTAGGAAAAAATTCAAGGGATCTTAAAACATGTGGCTAAAAGAGGTCATTCGTGGGAGAATAGAGACCCGTTTGGAGACTGGGGTAGCCATGGTCTGTGTGGACTCTGTCCCACACTGCCCCATATACACCCCTATAATGCTGTCCCCCACCCCCTGATAATACACTCCCCATATACACCCCCCATATACAACCCCTATATACATATTTCAGAGCCTCATCTGCTAGCTGGATTCCAGTTCGATCTGCCAATAACAGGCATTTGCAAGGGAGTAGAAGTCTAAAAAGTGAGGCATTTTTTGTTTTTCCATGCTTGCCATAGGAGAAACAGAGAGTGCGCGGGCTCTTAGACTTCAACCAACTTTGTGCCTGTTCTTAAAGCTCTGTGCTCAGTGGCTCCATCACCAGTAGCAACCAAGTTTCCACTTGTCAGGAGAATGTTGGCTCCTGATTTGTCACAGATTTCCTCCTTCAGGCTCCTCCAGCCCTAAGGTCATTAGCAGTTTCCTGCAATTACAGATCTCTAAGAAATAGTACCTTCATCTTTTGGTTACACTAACCCTTGCCATAATTTTGTAACCATTTTCTTATTTTAAAATCCCCTTTGTTGGGACCCCTGAGTGGCTCAATCTGTTAAGTGTCTGCTAGTTCAGGGATCCTGGGATCGAGTCCCCCATCAGGCTCCTTGCTCAGTGGGGAGCCTGCTTCTCCCTCTACCTGCCTCTCCCCCCTTTGCCTGCTGCTCTTCCTGCTTGTGTGCTTTCTCTGTCTCTCTCTGAGAAATAAGTAAATAAAATCTTTTAAAAATAATGACAAAATAAAATCTCCTTTGCTTGAAATACTCACACCAGCCAGTGCAGGGCATGGGAGAGCAGATGTTGGTTGGCATGGAGTTGCATGGTAGCAGTGCGGACAGAGAAGTGTGCAAGTTTGGGCTGTATTTTGCAGCAGAGCCATTACAACTAGCTGATAGACTGGATGTAGGGAGGAAGAGAAATGAAAGGATCAAAGGTAATTTCCATTTTTTGGTTAAAGAGTCTGGTGTGTTTACTCAGATAGGAAAGCAGTGAAGAATTAAAAAAAAAAAAAAAAAAAAAAAAACCAAAAGGTAAAAAATGTAACTGTCCTGGGGCGCCTGGGTGGCTTAGTGGGTTAAGCCGCTGCCTTCGGCTCAGGTCATGATCTCAGGGTCCTGGGATCAAGTCCCACATCGGGCTCTCTGCTCAGCAGGGATCCTGCTTCCCTCTCTCTCTCTCTCTCTGCCTGCCTCTCTATCTACTTGTGATCTCTCTCTGTCAAATAAATAAATAAAATCTTAAAAAAAAAAAAAATGTAACTGTCCTGAAAGTATGTCTGTGAGCATTTAGGATATCAGAAGTCCTTATAAGAATACTTCTACCTTTATAACATAAGTATGGTTGACAGGAAGAGAAGAGGGGCCTGTTCTCATAAAATTGTGTCATATAGAAAGGCAGGTTAGGTTCATGGTTTTAAGTGTGGACTCCACAATCAGACTCTTTTATTGGGAGTTCATGTTCCATTAAAGATTTTATTTTTAATCCAGACAACTAATAAGAATTCCATAACTAGCACATATACCCACCATCCAACTGACAAAGGAGGATGTAAAGGAATGAGAATAATAACCTAATCTACCACTTTGCTCTTTTATTGTATTGCTTAGATTCCTTTTTTGTGTAAAAAAAATAAATAAACCATTATAGTCAAGTTGTATTCTGTACTCCTATCTTTAGCGCTTGTTTCCCACCTATTACCATGCATTAAATTAGGTATTTATTTTTTGTCTGTATTTTCATACTTTGTGTATATATATATATACACATATATGTGTGTGTATGCGTGTGCATATATGTAGGCACACACATACACACACCCATGAATAATATATAATTTTGTGTATTTTAATTTTACTTCATGGGTAGAGTAATATATTATTCTGCAGATAGGGTTGTTGTTGTTTTTTTTCTGCATTTTCATATATCTATACCTGACTCTACGGTAAGCCCCCAGTAAATACTATCATAGAGCAAGGTTTTTTGAGAAACTCATTTTCCTTTTTTTTTTTTTTAAGATTTTGTTTATTTATTTGACAGACAGAGATCGCAAGTAGGCAGACAGGCAGGCAGAGAGAGAGAAGGAAGCAGGCTCCCTGCTTGGGCTTGATCCAAGGACACTGGCATCACGACCTGAGCTGAAGGCAGAGGCTTTAACCCGCTGAGCCACCCAGGTGCCCCTAGAAACTCATTTTCCGTAAAGAGCCTCAACAAAGGCCCGCTGAGATGGGTTTGTGTCCTGAACGTAAGGTGTTCTGCTCTGTCAGTACCTTTGCCATACACTGAGTGTGAGTACCTCTGCATCTAGTATTGTTACTAGCTAAACCGAAGTGTTATATCCTATGAAGTCCTAGAAGGTCGAATTGTAGTAATTGTCATTGCATCCCTAGAGCCTGGTGTGTTTACTGAGATAGGAAAGCATTCAAACACCGGGCCTAGAATTGGATCGTTGTTAATGTTTGATGAATGAATGAATGAAATCTGCATCATGCGAACAGAGAACATTTTTTGTGTGATAAATAACTGACAGCCTTTTTTGAGCTAATTTTGGAAATGAAACTCTTCAGCATGTGAGCTGATAGAAGTACTGTTACTTGATGTTGAAACTTGGCACAACCTGCAAACCTAAATGGCCCAGTACGAAAGCTGCATTTCGAGAAAAGAACAAAAGGCAAAGAAGAAAATGATAAAACCTTATGGAATGCTCTCTGGGCAAGGCTTATTCTTCTTTTGGTGTGATATACATTACATAAAGGTAACCCATTAAGAATACACATTAATAACTAATATGCAATTTGCATATTTAAAATCCTACATATTTTATCATAACAAAACACAGTATAGCAATGGTTTTCACCTGTATTTAATATTTTTGAATGGATGTTTTAAACATTACCATTTCACTGCACATACTCACTGCATTTCTGAATCAGAACATGTTTTTTGAAAGATGCCTTTATTTCATAGTACTATGTTTTTAATTATGTGCAAATATTTAAGCAACTGAAATATAAAATATTCATTCATATTCTTAATGTATGTAGTGTTCCAACCCATTTTTTGTCACTCCAGATCACAATATACTTTCCCTCGTAAGCTGCATATTGAGTCAAAGGAATAATACATTAAAACGTTAGTAAAATAAATAGAGATCACACCTGGGCTAAATATAGAAAGCACTAAGTTCCTGATGGGCATCCATGCATCATAGAAATTAGACATTCCAACCTATATAGTAATTTTTAAAAATCACGGACAATGTCATCAAAATCAACATCATTAAAAATTCAGTCAGAGCAAAGACAATGACAATGAAATTTCTGTATGAAGAAAAGATTTCTGAATCACACATGATAATCAAATTATTTTGAACAATATTCAATACTATAATAGTTTAGTGCAATTTAGTAATTGAGATACCCCTTGAGAGATTCTTGTTTTTAATCAATGCAAATTTAGTTGAAGAGATTGTCCTCCAACTTTATCCCAAGTTAATTTCTAAATCTTACCCTGCTCTTCACTATTCTTAAAGACCATATTACTTTACTGTTTTTTACAATTTTTTGCAATTGAGACATTTTATTTATGATAGTATTTTACATATCTAAATATTGCTACACTGAAGGCATGATTAAAAATGTATGGCATACATTAACATTTTAAACACATATAGGAAACAATTATCAAAATAATGTGCTGATTTTTCTAGAGGTCTACAAAAACAAACTAGCCCTTCAAAGTGTCCTAGAAATCTTTTTTTTTCTTTCCTGAATATAGTCTAATCATATTCTCCAAGTAGCAAGTTAAAATGTGTGTGATATATTTGCCACTAAACCTTTCTGCGTGAAATGTAAACACTAAATTACCTAATAGAGTCCTATCTCAACTTCTAAACGGAATTATTTATAACCTCTTTGGAATATAATTAAATGAGCTACACTTAACCATCTGGGTATTTTGCTTCCTACAGACAATTTGCAATGGTACGGTAAAATATTTTGTTTGCTTGTTTGTGTGTTTATTTCTTATTAAACAGGTATGATAAAACTGCCTTTATAATCATATTTTTTTCCTAACTTTCAGAGTAAGGTAGTCCATGTGCAGCAGCCTGATGTAAAGATAAAGAAATAATAATTATTAATAGGAATAAAACAGTACCGCAAATATAATGAAAGCATGACTCGATAATGGCTAAGAATTTCAAAAGATGAAACACACTCTGAGAATGTTCATCTGCATAGTAACATATTGACTAAGATTCTTTAAAGAAAGAATTATATACTTACTGAGCAGACCAGATAATTGAATAATTACACATTTTGATTGAAAAATATATGTAGTTCATTAAAACAGAGACTCTAACTTCACTTCTCTAGCTAAGCTTCTATTCAGATGCCAAGTTTGTACTTTAATTAGAACAAAAGACCGACATTAACTTCAATGCAACATAATAATTCATAATAATGATTGTATATTAATCTCTTGAGCTTGCTGGAATATAGCACATGACATATGGCATTGTACAGACACCTGTGTAGTTCTCTGGGGACTGAGGTGGTGCATATTAATTAGCCCCTGGGAAATAAAATGTTCCTTCTGAGAAAAGCTACCTCAGTGGTTATTGGCTTATGACATCAAAGGAAGTAGAGGGAATACTGTTAGGCTCTGTCTATACTCGTTAAAACATTGTCTAGATGCGAGCACTGGATCTACTGTTCCTGAATTAATTCTTGAAAGCATCATCCTGCTTAAGAAATTAGAGTAGCCATGCATTTCCTTGGCTTCAGTGATTGGGTTTTGGCTGAAAACATCAAAATTACCATTTTGGTTACAGAAAATTATTTAACTATATAATCAAAACATGGAGTTATCTAACCAGAAGCATATTAAAATTTGAAGCAGCTCCTTTTTCTTGAATGCTACCTGAAAGTGCCTCAGTTTAATCCCTTGCTTTGTAAATTTAGATACAATCTGAATATGAGATTATAAATGTCTTTAAGAAAAATATCATCTCACAATAAGCAAGGTCTTGAGCTTCTTGGCACTCCCAAGTATGCAAATCATGTCAGTGTATACCTTCAAAGTAGAATGGAGAGGAATTATGGAAATCAAGCTCTGGCTGATTAACAGATAAATATATATTGAGATGAATAGATTCTAAATACTCTAATCCCATTGCTAGAGTATATCTAGAAAGAGAAAACAGGAAATTGAGTGAATATGGTGATGACCAGAAAAGGCTACATTTTAAAGATTTCTTTTCCAACTGTCCTTTCAAGTTCTTGTCACCTGCAATTCTGAATTGCATAAAACTCACTTAACTGAAAAGTATTTATACGTGAAGTTTTAAACATCATACAGAAGAGCAGATTCTGAGGCTGTTTTAAGCCCACAATTTAAATTTATGCAAGAAATACCGATTCACTAGAAGCTAGGCAGAGTATTTCTTTTCTCAAATAACACATTGTTTGTTTAGCTTTCCCTTGGGTTACATTCATGATCTTGTGATGGAACAGTTATGTTGCTGATATATTTATTGGAATATGTGGATCCATTTCCCTTCCACTCAACACGTGGATTGGCAGTTTAAAATACTTCTTTTCTACTAGGAGAATGTGTGGCTAAGGCACATTTAAATAGCCTATTAAACCAATGAGATGACAATGTGCTACCCTCAGAGAAAGCTTAATTTTTGGAGTAATTAATTACACATTCCACAGAATGTCTCTTGAGAACATTTTTGGCTAGGTCTACCAATTTATTGTGCAAATAATTATAGTTTTTCATTGGAGGCAAAGTTGCTGATTCATTATTAGGCAGATGGTAACAGATCATTGTTTATTTTCTTTTCATGCACCTATTTTTTCAATGGGGAAATCTACTGTATGCTGTGTGTTTGTGTGTGTGCGTGTTGTGTGTGTATTTTAAAAAGTCAGTTAGTTTTTCTGAATCTTTAAGGATGATATAAAACTGTGGTTGTTAATCCCAGCACCTGCTCTTCTTTTTTTTTTCAGCAAAATTATACAGGCATTTTGAGGAGGAAATTGTGAAATTTGTGGCTTCTCGTCTCTTTTTATGTTGTTTCATCTAGTTACCACGATATTTTACAATGGCACACTTATTTTTAATGCTTTTATAGATAGCTTCTAATTTATCTGCACACGCCCACCATTGCTAGGGTGGGCCAACATCATAGGGAATGATGTAATTTGTTTCTTCAAACTCTTTAATTAAACTAGTAAAACGGCAGGCTACACAGTCTGATCAGTTGTGCAGAAATACATTAAAATTTTCAGTTACATCACGTTCTATAACCAAAAAATTCTTCTGATGTTTTCTGCAGCACTCAGTGTGAGGAACACGGGACTGAATACCAGAGAACCCAGCAGGGAGACACCTCAGCCATTTTTATTAGCTGTGGAATTTTGGACAAGTCGCTCAACCCAATGTCTTCATTTCTAAAATGGGTTACTGTGGGGGTTCAGTTAGAAGAAACAAGTATGTGAAAAAGTCTATAATACTCCCTGACATGTAGTAGGCACAGATGTTAGCTGTGTCTGCATCCTTCTATTTTTTTTTTTTTTTTTTGAGAGATGCAATGGTTTCTGTCTCTTTTCTTCTAATGGTGCCATTAACAGCAAAGTTTAAGTCCTTCCTGTTATCATGACTCTTTATTTTATTTGCATATATTACCAAGTAATGTTGCTCGAGACCCAGGATCAGTGTAGATTAGAAATTCTTAAACTTCAGTGTACTTGAATATTATCTGAGCAATCTTGCTAAAGATGAGCATTCCTAGGCCTCACTCCTTCAAATCCGTATTTTGGGAAATACTGATTTAGACTGCTGATTTAATACAAAGCTAAAACATCCTCTCTTAGAAGCATTTTACTCAATGCTCTCCTTCCTGGTGTCAGGTAGAGACTCTCTCCATTTCTCCCAAGTACCCAGTCATGGTGTCCTTTTCCTGGGTTCCCTGTAGGGACAGGGAACTATAGACAGTTCCGTCTATAGTCAGAGAATGAACGAACCCTTAATTAAAAGCAGTGATTCCATCCCATATAGCCTCTGGTTAAATTGCTAGTTACATAGAATGCACTGGAAAAAAAAAATCTGTAGCCCTAGCACCTCAGGGAGAGAACTGGACATATTGCATGCAAAAGCAGAGAAACTTAAATTACAGTGTTTTTTAGTTTGCGTTTTTGCTACTAACTAACCCGGACTGTATCATGTTGCTAATCACTTTGGCTTCACTCACTGCCTCTGATGAGAGCGACAATGCTTTCCCTGGCTAAAGATAATTTCCTAGGGCTTAGACCAGAATGTCTCAGGCTTTCTTTTCATGAAACCTCCGCTTTTCCACAAAGGGCAGTAGCTCACATATACCTTCCTGGACCCAAATTTAAGTGGTGAATGTCTGCCATATTTTCTCGGGAGAGTAACCATTCGTGACTCATTGTGCCCTGGTACCATTCTATACACGAAGGACTGTGAGAAGTACCAGCCACCCGGATATCTCCGCAACAGTTTGAACCTACTATCAACTCACCAAAAACACTTGTAATTAATTTGCATAGGATTTTATTTACTTGGATTTGTTAAGGAAAAAAAATTAAAATGATATAAATTTAGAAGAACACCAAAGCAGTGATGTTCTAGTTAAGAGGTTTGTTGTAGTCGAAGATTTAAAGCAGCATCTATAGAATTAATGGACATCCTTTTTAATTATAATTTACTTTGTTCACATAATCTCTTAAATAGACTAATAAAAACACACTAGTACATAGTTAATTTTAGCTTTTTTTTCAAATAGCAAATATATAATCTAGAAGGGAGAACACATAATATTGAGATTTTTATCTACGCAATATGGTTTACGTAGGTATGCAATCTTTAGACAAAAATGTACAAACACGTATTTTGTGCTCTCGACAGTCTTACAGACTAAGGGAGTGTGTTTCCTTAGGATTTTGTTTTCAAATGATAAACTACCAAACTAATGATTATTTGCTTTTGCTTGCTTTAAATTCAGCTTCCACTTCAAAATGTTGGTTGGTTTACATTAACTTCAACTATAACGAAGAACTAGAAGGAACACATGAAAGCTTGATTAAACATGGAGGAACCTTCGGTAGAAAGTATTCTCCTATTTGGCCCTGAACAGTGTTTGTGCGTGTCTTTCCCCTCTGTTCTGCTATTGATTTCTGTGGACCAGAAATCAGGGCACTGACACTGAGGTACACAAGAAGCTGGTCCTCTTAGCTTTTGCTTGTAGATACTCCTCAACATAGGAAGTGTTTTCAAACAAGCACACTGGTTTCAAAAGAAATGTGTAAGGTAGTTCCATTTGTCACTTAAAAATATGCGCACACAGGCAATTCATAGGAAAACGGATTTCTGCTTGAATTATCCAGCTAATTGCATCAATTCTCCTCTTTGCCTTGAGCATATCAAGATTACTTATGATAGGAACAGCTGACCCTTATAAATCAATTAATCAATACTGATTGATTCTTTCCCCTCAGCTGTAGCTTTTCTTTAAACCAAGAGTAGGTTTACGCTTATCCATAAAAACTGGGGACGTCGACATACAAGCATCGGCTGTAATGTTGCTCTGGTGGAGTACCTACAAAGGGAAGTGCGTCTGGGTGTTGTGTTAGGTGGAGACAATTCACATAAAATATACTGAGGTTACGTTTCCTAAGGGGAATTGCTTTATTCAATACCAAAAGAACATTTCTGAGGATAAAGCTCAAAGTTTAAACTGTCACCTAACAGACAGAATGTTGGGCTTTTGGGGAAATAGTGGATGCTGGGGCCATTTCGTGACAATGTCAATATGAAAAACTTCATTTTCCACATGAGAGAAGAACTGAAGTGTGGGAAAGGCACACTCCTGTAGTAACACTGTATTTTCTGCATAAAATTAGAAGCATGGGTATTTGCTACACTTTCATCTTAGTCACAATGAAGGATAAAGAAGGAAAAATATCAAAAGCCTCTTCACAGAATTAAGAAGTTTTCCATTGATCAAACAACTATTTCTTTCATTGTAAGTCCTTTTCGTCAGCGGCAGAAATAGCAATTTGATGCTTTTCAAGATAGTTTGGGTTTTCAAAGAGAAACTTTGCTACTTTCCTGTGGAAATTACATGGTTTTCTGTTAAAACCGCCTTACAGGAAGGAGTTTCAGAAAAAAATACAAGAAGGAATAGCAATGCAAAATGCTTTCATTTTAGAGTAGCTGGGTTTCAGTGCTTCCAACAGAACCAACAGAAGAAGAAATCAGAAATATTTTCTCCCTCATAAGACATATATCACTCCTGAAATTTGTACAAAATCAACTGAAGCAAATTAGGGGTTTCAAAGCTAGTCACCTTAGAAGTTGTTAGGAAAAAATTTGCATTTAAATTGCTCTGTGCAGCTACTTTGAGATTTTCCCCTGGAATGTTTATGGCTCTTTTTTTCATTAATACTTAAAAAATACAATTTCATAACCAGTGTATTACTACATCTAGTTGTATTACGAACAGGCACTTCATTTCATAAAATAGAAACATTCAAAGTGGTTTTGGTCGACCAATCAGTCAGTCGGAATACTTGAATTCTTCATATTGAATACTTACTAGTGAAGTTAATCTGAAACCATATCAACTCTCCATTTCTATTACAGAAACTAGTTCATTAATAGCTTCCATTCCTATATGTTTTAACTTCCATTCCTATATGTTTTATCCCTAGGAGTGAAGATTGTCCAGAACATCTTGGAACTTTTCCCCCTACATATTTTATATATACAAAAATACAGCAGATTTCTTTTTAATAGATAAATCTTAAGGATTATTTCAATAACTTGCTTTGACATATTCAGAGATGTTGATATAAGAAAATATTAAATGTGCAAAATGCTCTTTTATATGTACATTTAAAAACACGATGTCATAATAGCTTTAGACTTGTATAAAAAGTCATTGGGGGGAAAGTCTTCAATGTCAGAAAATCTGGTTAGATTAGAGCTTTTGCTTGAAGAATTGTAAACAAACTTTTTAAAATGCTGAGAGTTTACTCAGTTCTTTCCAGCCAAGACATCCTCGAACACATCAAGTCCTGCTTTGAAGTAAACCTGAGCTGAATTAATGCTGTTCAGCACCTCTGACAGGGCTTCTTGAAGGCTCTCATTTGAGGCAAATAACTGGCAGCGCTCCTGTGCCTCCAGGAGGATTGAAAACTGGCTTGTCTTCTCATCAAGGTGGTACAGGATATTTCTAAAGAGAAATAAGGAATGTGTAAATGTCACAGGCACAATGCTCTTTTCATATAGAACATCATAATAACTATTTCCAATAAACAGTGACATTTGCAGTCAATGAAGAAATTATAAAAATACCATATCATCATTTTCCAACCTCTCATGAATTGAATACAGACATGGGTCATCAAGTTTCCTATAGTGATGAGAGATAATTAGACATTATATGCCCCCTCATGGAAGTGTACAATACTATCTGTGAAATAAAATGAAGTAGTTTTGCTGAAAAAGTTGAATCTGAATCTGATGAAGCTTCTAAATCTAATTGCTAATAAATACAAGAGACAGAGAAATACCTTAAATGATGCAATGATGTGTCATTAGCAAACGGGAACCGTGGGAAACTCTGTAGGAAAAATCACCCTGCTTATTCCACAAATAATTGTAATAAAAAAATAGGTGAAGGAAAAACCTCCAGACTAAGGTTTGCCAACCTCAGGCTCCTTGACATTTGTGGCTGGGTGATTCTTTTTTGAGCAGTTGTCCTATGCATTACAGGATGTTTAGCAGTATCCCTGGCCACCACCCACTTGACGCCAGTAACTCTCTCCTTCGGTTGTGTCATTGAATTCAGGCTGCTGTAACAGAATACCAACACTGAGTGGCTTGACAAACAAAGGTTTATTTCTCACAGTTCTTGGGCTGGAAGTCTGAGACCAAGGTACCAGCATGGCTAGGCTCTCGGTTGAAGTCTTCTCCCTGTTTCCATTCTCACAAGTCCCTCCATGGTGCACACACATACATACACACACACACACAGAGAAAGAGAGAGAGAGAGAGAGAGAGATCCTGTGTCTTCTCCTCTTTTCATAAGGGCATTTGTCCCATCATGAGGGCCACACCTCCATGAACTCATCTAACCTTAATTAGCTCCCAAAGTCCCCATATACAAATACCACCATGTTGGGGTTAGGGGTTTAACTCATATATTTTGGGAGGATACAAACATTCAGTCCATTTGTCCAGTCCAGTTGTGAAAACCAAAAATGTCTCCAGACTGCCAAAACTGTCCCTGACAGGGCAAAATTGCTCCTGATGGACAGCTACTGCTTTAGACCAAAAGAAACATATCAACCATTCATGAAGTATAGACTTTACTAGACTTTTACTCAAACTGTTTAAAGAATGAGAAGCAGTGCAAAATTGACTACTAATTGGAGATTTGTTAATATTAAGGAATTGCTAATATTTTAGGTGTGATGATGTTATCATTGGTATGTTTTCAAAAAGTGTCCTTATTTTCTAGAAATGCATAGAGTAATATTGCAAATGAAAGAGTATATCATGTCTAGGATTTTACTTCAAAACATTTGGGAGGAAAAAGGGGAGTGGAGCCATGGACAGTATAGATGGAATAAGATTGACCATTAGTTAAAAATTGTTGAAACTGGATAATAGAATATATTATACATTCTCTATTCTTTTGTATGTATTTGATATTTAGAATACTATCTTCTCTTAAGTGTGCAGTGTATATTAAATGGTGCCCTGAAATTTATCCAGATTTCTTAGAAAGAAGAATTTGGCCTTGAGCAAATCTACCATGGCCCCTTTTATCATTGATAGATAGAAAGAGATGCATTTTGGCAGAGAACTATGGATTATTACATCATTTGACTTATTCCCAGCCCAAACTAGGTGAAATTCCATGGTCTGATGAGAGAAGCAGATATAAATAATTAAAATACAGGTGTCTATCAAATTAAAAATGAAAGGTGTAGTGATGAAAAATGAAAGGCAACAGATGAAGTGTTGCCATTGAAAAGGGTCAGAAAAAATTCATAATAGAGAATATTTGAGCATTCTTGAGTCACAGGTTAGAAAGATTTAGGAAAGGAAACAAGGTGGAAAGCAGAGACAGCACCCTATGCAGGAGGGATAGTATATCCAAAGGTACACATTTCTAAAACAGTTTGGTCTGCCCAGTAAATCAATGTCAGTGTTTCTGAATGAACAATGTGCAAGGCCAGCGGGCAGCTGTAGAGGACCTGGGAGAGGAAATCCAGCCATCCTAGTGACCCTTCCATACCAAGTGAAGGACGTCTCACTTTTTCTGAAAGGCATAAGAAAGCAGTGAAAGGTTTTAAGCAAAAGAGAAAGGTTATGAGATTTTATTTGGCATGATCACTTTGTAATATAAAGCCTGAAGGACCACTTAGTCCAGATGGTGACAAAGATGTGAGTTACACCGTGATGGTTAATTTTGAAAAGATGAAGGGCCATGGTACAGATTTAACTAACTTATACTTTCCCTGACACTAACCTCCACTTAGAGTTCTGAATTCTTGTTTTCTATCTCCTCCAACTCCTCTACCTCAGCTTCTCCCAAACTTCCCACTTTGTATTCTGTGGTTTACGTAATCTCCCTAATCATTCCTGCCAGAACCCTGCAAGTCATCTCTTTTCCTTATGTATCTAACTGGTCTCTGACGATATTGACTTCCCCATCTTTTCAGTGTCTTTTCTTCTCTGCTATGTGACACAGCACCCTGTATTTGCAAGGATATGCCATGATATCATTGCTTTCACGCTAGGGTTAAGAAAGACATTACTTCTTTATCAGGTCTCATTTAGTGTTGTGAATACAGGAGAACTTCAGTCATGGTGATTTAATTACCTTAATTTTTATCAGGCTTAGTTATCCTATCCTTAGATATTCCTATCACTATATCAGTGATAGGAACTTAGTAGATCCTCAATCATATTGGTATAAATTACATCAATCCACTTTGTTTTGCATTTTAAGCATTAAATGTTTAAGAATAAAACTGTCTTAAATTTCTGTCTTTGGAGAAGAATTTAAGTTGACAATACATACATAGTGGGAGGCAATAGGGCAGAAGATCCTTAAACTCAGAAGCTATTTCATTGAATTTTTCAAAACAGATAATTTAAAATGAGAACTATCCCTAATAACCCAAGATCCTTGACTTTTGTGCCTAGGAGTAAACTTGGCATTATATGAATTAAATAGAGCAGAGCAAGAAAGGCACTTTCTAGATTCCAAATATTCTTGAATTCAGGTATAAAATTTGTATTAAGAAACATATATTCCCTGAATATGGGAGGGAGAAAAACATCCTCCAAACAGAGTGGCAAGTGGATCATGTATAATTCTCTGGTCACAAATTGTACTCTGAGAAAAATTTGGATCTGTTTCCACAATTAGAACACTCTTTTTAAAACCAGAGATTTCCCTTCTGCCACTTCCATAGTATTCATAAAATTAAAGAGACTGTCAGAAGAAGCCATTCAACCATGCGAATATAATCATGTAACCCATTTTTACATGTATATACATACAGTATCCATATGTACATGTTTCTATGTGTAAAAGTTTTTATTTTATTAAAATAACTTAAAATAGAATTAATGAAGTACCTAATGACAATTTCCCTAAGTATTAGTTTTACTCCTTTTACCTCATTAAGGAGGGTAGGAAATAAAAGAAACCAAATAATAGAGGAACGCTGATACGACCATGGAATTTTTCCAAATGGAGATAAAATTGCCTCAGTCACATGTATTCTCCTACCTGCCACAGCCTATACAAAAGTTACTTTTTTCATCTTTACATAATCTTTTTCAATTGCCATTTTTAAAGATTTTATTTATTTATTTGACAGAGAGAGAGATCACAAGTAGGCAGAGAGGCAGGCAGAGAGAGAGGAGGAAGCAGGCTCCCTGCAGAGCAGAGAGCCCCATGCGGGGCTCGATCCCAGGACCCTGAGATCATGACCTGAGCCGAAGGCAGTGGCTCAATCCACTGAGCCACCCAGGCGCCCCTCAATTGCCATTTTTAAAAAAGGAGTGGGTTTTTAGTGTCAGGATACCTACCAAATATGTGTGTGTGTGTGTGTGTGTGTGTGTGTGTGTGTGTGTGTGTGTGAGATAAAGGAAAATTACTTAATAACTGAGATCTTTTGAGGATAAAAAGTTTAAAATATATTTAATTATTCAATCAATTAAAAGTACTCTTTTATAGATAACTTATACTGTTTGCAATAAGAATAACTAAATTAGTATAATAGAATAGTTTTAAGTTCTCTCCTTCTACTTCGTAAGTTTTCTATTTAACTATAAATAGTCCATGGCAAATATACTTCCAGAATGTAAGAGTACAAAAGATATTTTGAAAAGCTGTACCAAATACTTCCCATTCCTGAAAGGCATATTGTTAAGCATGCTGACAAACAAAAGTATTATAATCTTCATTAACCAGAACTGCCTCTTAAATGAGTTGAATGAGGTTAATTAATATATTATGGGGAACATGTTTAATAATTTTTATACTAGTATAGTGACCTTTCCACATTTTCAAAATCTACTGGCACAAAATACATTCCTACATATACATTCTATGGTTATTAAATGTTAAATATTATTAATATTAAATTTAATGATGAGATATTAATAAAACATGCTCATAAAAGGTTACAAGATTAATCCCTCAGTGACAATTCCTTTAATCATGAGCACAATCTCTAATATATATATCTAAAATTTCAGCATAACTACTATAAAGTATCTAGAAGGGTAATAAGGTAGAAGAATAAAAAAATATCTTTAAAAGGATGTTTAGGGGGGCGCCTGGGTGGCTCAGTGGTTTAAGCCGCTACCTTCGACTCAGGTCATGATCTCAGGGTCCTGGGATCGAGTCCCGCATCGGGCTCTGCTCGGCGGGGAGCCTGCTTCCCTCTCACTCTCTCTGCCTGCCTCTCTGCCTAGTTATGATCTCTCTTTGTCAAATAAATAAATAAAATCTTTAAAAAAAAAAAGGATGTTTGGGTCTAAAACACAAGAAATATAGTTTCTCTCTCTCTTTTTTTTAACTGGAAAGCAATACATGTACTTCTTAAAGACCAATGCAATAGTCTGTAGTGTGCCAACATTTGCTTTTTCTAAGTAGTAAGCAACACAATAACATACTTTTATAATGACTGTAAACAAGCCAAGTGAATAGAAATGGATCCTTTTTTGGTTTGTGAAATTCCACGAGGAGCTAAACACATTTCCATATGCTACATGATTCAAGTAGTAAGCTGTGGCAAGCTATTATGTAAGATAAACACTCATATCCATTTCTACCCAAATTGGATACAAATCAGCATAAAACTACAAATATTGAGATTCTACTTGAAGATAAGTAACCAGATTCTTTCATCATAATGTAAGAGAAAACTCATTTTGGGGAGCTGCTGATATAGCTTAAGTTAGTTGATCTTTATTGTGATAAAAGTTTTTTTACCTGGGTAGATTGTTTTATCTTATAAACAAATTTGGGATAACAAAAATATCTTTTTAAATTTTCATGAGAAAAATAATTTTTCCTACTGATTTCTAGAAGTAGCTCATCTTTTCCTATCTTTCTTCTATGTACTAAATGTGTACTTTTTTTTACAAGATTTTATTTATTTGACAGACAGAGATCACAAGTAGGCAGAGAGGCAGGCAGAGCAGGGGGGGGGCGGGGGGGGAAGCAGGCTCCCCACTGAGCAGAGAGCCCCATGCAGGGCTCCAGCCCTGGACCTGAGCCCAAGGCATAGGCTTTAACCCACTGAGTCACCCAGGCACTCTTAAATGTGTACTATTTAGTTTTCCACTTATATAAAATAAATTTCTGTGTTTGGAACCCTTTCTCAAAAAAGTATCCTCATAGTATTTTAGTTTTAATATTTGAATGGAAGACAAAAATCAAAGCCCAGCCATGTTTTTACATTTCATCACATACATTTTCATGTATTTCTTAGTTCTCAGAACTTTCTTACATAGTCAATCATTAACTCTAAGTACCCCCAGATCATTCTTGGGGAGACAAAACTACTATACCATTTTTAATATGCAAATGATTCTTGCCTTTGAAAATATTTTAAATTAGATCAGTGATTCTGGTGGAAGCTTCTAAGCCAAAAGCTCTTTGCATTCTCATAAAAGTCTCCTGAATTAAATCTCAAATAAATGGAGTTAAAAGATTTCAACAACATATCCTATATCAGGGGCACCTGGGTGGCTCAGTGGGTTAAAGCCTCTGCCTTCAGCTCAGGTCATGATCCCAGGGTCCTGGGATCAAGCCCCGCATCAGGCTCTCTGCTCAGCAGAGAGCCTACTTCCCCCCTCTCTCTGCCTGCCTCTCTGCCTACTTGTGATCTTTGTCAAATAAATAAATAAAAATCTTAAATAAACAAAAAGCATATCCTATATCAGAGTACTCAAATATGTCTGGCTTTTCTCAATGACGGGTCATATTTTTCAGCTTAAAGTAGACTGGGAATTGGCAAATAACCAGTCAAAAGGCATATGTCTGGCAGGAAAATAGGGTGGAAGGAAAGTAAGAAAATACACTTGAAAAGTTTCCATGTTAACAGTCTACCTTTTACAACCACTAAGGAATTCTATTCCTTAATGAACTATTCCTGCTCTTACACACACCTGCTTTAGTCCAGTTCAGAGAGTTACCTTGTAGAGAGAATGGACTGTGTTATTAATTCAATAAATCACCATCTTATTTGCATACACACAACATGTATCTCAGTATGGCATGTAGAGACATCAGACCTAATTAAAATATTATTTAATTGAAATCATTTTTGTAGTTATCGTGTTTAAAATAACATTAATTCCACCCTCATGCCTATCTTCCCTCATCTGTAACAATTTGGATCTTATAAATGTAATTCATACAGTCATCCTGACCCACACACCACACAAAGAGACTACTAAAAGGAAAGTGTAATACATTATTGATGACACTAATGAAATTACAACACACATCACTCATTTTAATGGGTCCGTTTCAATGACACATCACGGTGACCAGGAAAGAGCAGTGCCAAACTCAGAAACCTAATTAATTACTCCCGTAGCATCACTGAAGGAGACGAAGCTTCTTTACTCAACTGACAAATCTTTCCCATTCAGCTAAGGCAAAGGAAAACCGAAGAAAATGGATTTTGAAACAAAGGAAGTTAAAGTCTTCATGAGTCATTTCCTTGTGTGTGAATTAGCAAATTAATGATGGAAACGATGACTCTCTTTCAAATGTTCCTTCTTATATCCATGAATGGTCACAGGATGCCATACATCTTAAACTTGAGTTAGCATTCATTATACTTCACGTTGAGAAACTTCTAAATGAAATCACAGCAAATAATAAACCATGTCTTTCGAAACTGGGTATATATGCTGCATGTGGAGAAAAAAAGTCCAGCTCAAAATTTACAATTGTGGCTAATTCTTTTTAATTATTATACTAACTGTACTCCATAGTTAACAGTGGATTGCTGTAGGTATATCAACATTAGGAAAGACCATTGACCTGGATACTATGTCCATGAGAAGTCACAAAATACATGGCTACACTACTTATAGTACAGATATGTTTCAACAAAATTTGAATTTGGTCTATATTTGCAAAAGCAGAATGAGAATTAGGACCTTTGTGATATCACCAAGCCACAAACTCACTCCATGGACAATTGAGAATGAAATAACATGTGTAGATTGTTTATGAAAATGGTTTTCATTATTCCCCTCCTTCTATGCAGGCCTCCTCAAAATATGACTGTAGCTCCAATCCACCAACAAACGGAGTCTATTCCCTTGCCTGCTGATTCTGGTTTGGCCTTAATATTTGCTCTGACCAGTAGAATGTGGCTTATGTGGTGTGCCTATGCTTCAGAAGGTCTGGCACACTTCTCTTTTTTTGGAAGCCTGCCAAACCACCATGTGAATGATCCTGTTAGCCTGCTGGAAAAAAAGAGAACACAGAGAGAGAGAGGAGCTGTTCAGCTGAGTGAGGCCCTCCTATACTAGCTAGCCCCCAGCCAAGCTGGCAGCCAAAGCACTGGGTGCAGACATAAACATAGCAGAGAGAGACCCAGCCTGGCCCAAATCAGAAGAGTCACCCCGCTGAGTCCAGTCTAGATGGCCATATTGAAGAATTACAGACAAAATAGAGTTGTTTTAAGGTACTAAATTTGGTGGTGATTTTCAATGGGGCTGAATTCAAAAGACACTCTTGAAAAATCAAGCCAAACAGTCCCCCAGGATGTATGCATTACAAGAATGTGTTTATTCATTTGAAGTTTTAAAACCTGCTTGGACTATCAGGTGAGATTTTTCCACGAACAAAAAATAAGCTAATCATTATAGCATACTGGCTTTTGGTTTTGTTTTGTTGTTGTTGTTGTTTTGTTTTTTTTTGTTTTGTTTTAATATGGATCATCTTGCTGAGGTACAGCCCAAGAAATGAACAAAAATAATTCTGTTTGCATTAAAATTACATATAAAAGACAGCAGAGGAAAGTAGAAAGACTTAACAACTGTATTCTATGTCTCAAGACTTTTCAGTCCATCTAACTATATTATTTCTCAAGAGAAGTTCCCTGAGAAGAGGATATCTTTTAAGATATTCAGGGAAGACTCCCTTGAATGGCACAGTGCTTAATGGTTTACCTATAAAAAAAAGTTATATTTCTTCACTTGAAAATTTCCCATTGAATCAAAAGGGGTCCCAGAAATCAGTCGAAGATTAATACATCCTTAGCACCTTCCACAATTTGACCATTTTTTCCTCACACTAACGTAATTGTTTCCTTGTCTTAACGTTATCACTGTTTTTTCTTTCCATCTTACTTTCCCTGTATGTATGGCTTAGACATCAATATTTAAGGGAATTTTCTTTCTTAACTTGCTTAGAACTCATTTTCTCTTAGTATGGGAGTTTCTATCATCAGCGCCCTCCAAGGACAATTTCATTTGAATGCCCTATAGGCACTTGGCAATTAACATAAAAATACATTTCCTTTAATCTATATTCCAAATATTTGCATTTTCCCTTTCTCCATTATTCTTTCCTTACCTTCATTACCTTTAGTAAACAGCAATGCTGAGGTCACAAAACCAAACAAAATAAGTAATTCAGGTTTTTCTTCATTTATTTTTTTATTTCAGTAATGAAAGGGGTGTGAAATATTTGTTTTGAAAAGTTCACTCTAAAGGCAAAAGTTTATAATTTAGGCTGTGTCTATTTAAACAAAGTGAGTAATTGAGCCAATATTGATCTTTTTGCTTATTCTACTCAACAGCCCTTATTAAACATCTAATATGAGTAAGTTGCTATGTTAGGTGCTCAAGGATAGAAAAGTGTTTAAAGTCTATGTTAAAAGCTAAGCACATAATGAATAAATTATTATTTTAATGTATTTCTATATAATGCATTTAGAATGCATTCTATGGTATGAGATTATTTAATTTCTTATTTTACGAAAAATTTCACCTTATTTTATATATATGTATATATGTATACGTATATACATATATATCTTAGAATATTAGAAAATATTGGCTTTGTTATGAATTTTTTTGTGTATCTTATCTCTCTAACTATGTCATATACTCTTTATGGGCATAGAGTACAATTTCTATAAGTATTCTATCCAGTGTTGACCACATGTCTTATGCTTTGTGGGAAAATCTCCAGGGGCAGATCCTGATAGTAACAGTTAAATTTGATTCCAATCACCATAATATTGATTCAGATAACACAGTCCTAATCAAGTCAGCATATAGTAATTCCTTAATCAAATCGATTATTTCAACAATGGGCATATGTTGGGAATTGAATTTGAAGGGAGACTTCCTGCAGGATTCTAAGAGCAGTAGTTCCTTGCTTTTTTCAGGGAATCACTAAAAGTTAATCCCTTTTCTGCTCTTGAATAGTAATGGTTATGGATATGAAATTTGAAAATGGTACATCTCCTTTTCACAACGGGAGGAAAATCAGCTTTGATATGATACCATGGAAGCAGAGCTAAGAGACAGGAATGTATTTCTTGGCCACATGATAGAGATGCTGAACCTAAAATCTGCTTTTCTCTTGACTTTCAATTATGTGAGTCAAGATACTTTACTACTTTGTGTAGGGTTTTATGCTACTTTCCATCAAATGTATCCAGATATACAATAGTTTTTAATTACATAGTTATTAAAAACACATAAATATTTTCCTTAATAACTATAGGTATTTTTTAACCTGAAGATTTACATAATTTATTTAGCTGATGTTTGAAAATAACTTCTTTGAGGTGAAAAAAATGTATGGTTTTCCTTAAATAACAAATATGTTATTTGAGATGACTTGAAAACATAGAAACTAACAGAACAACAAAGTGTTTAACTTTAGCTAGAAGGAAAACTAAGTACAGAGTGATCATCTGAAGGTATGAATGTTGATCACAAAGGTTGAAGGAATTTAATGAAGGAATGAATGCTTTAAGGTAAAATTATTCTAAAAAACTAGGAGGATTACTTTTCACATTTTACAAAATTGTTACATGTTAACTTACTAAACATTCATTTTGTAAATGTGACAAAAAATGATGTTTTAAAGGAACTCTGGTGCTATTCCTTAACTGTAAATTTTTTCACAATTTACAGGAGTATTACTATCTATAACTATTTTTGCTAGTATAAGGAAATAAAATGCTGTGGTTTGTACCTATAAACAAATAGATTCATATACAGTTTACTACGCAAATTAAGAAAAAAACTAAAATCACCTAATTTTGCAGTCCTATTGTTTTCAAAATGTAATACTGCATAGGCAAATTTCTATTACGTTGAAGTTGATTGTAAAAAAAAAATACATTGTAAATAAATAGTAGAAATATCTATTCTTTGCTTAGGGAACTCAGGAAGAAGATATAATCATTTGCACTCTTAGTCGTGGGTGTCATAGGTTTGAAAATGGTCCACAGGCACCCAACTCAAAGTCCATGTACATTTGGTTATACCAATCAAAAACTAATCATGTTTAATTTAAGAAAACATAAATTTATTGAAAATGTGTATACCGTATAATCTCATTTATATGTGGCATCTAAAAACCCAAAAGCATAGGAAGAGAATAGATTGGTGGTTGCCAGAGGAAGCATGGGATTGGGGGGTGTGGGGAAGGGAAAAGGTACAGGTGATCAAGAGGTACAAATTTCCATAAACTTCCAGTTATAAGGTAAATAAGTCCTGGGGATGAAATATACAGCATGGTGACTATAGTTAATATTACACTGGATATTTGAAAATTTCTAAGAGGGCAGATCTTAAACGTTCTCATCACACACAAACACACACACACACACACACGAATCTGTAACTGCATGAGGTAATGGATATGAACTATAGTCATTGTGGTAATTGTTTTGTAATATATAAATACACTAATTATGTTGCACACCTTAAACTAATACAATATTATATGTCAATTCCATTTCAGTAAAACTGGAAAAAATAAACATGTTACATATGTAAAAAAAGTATGTGTGTATATATACACACATTTATAGTATTATATCAGTGTGTGTGTGTATGTGTGTTTGTGTGTGTATATTTATAAAATATATTTTATAATTCACAGAAGTGATAAAAAACATTTGAGACCCAGGCACTAATCAAGAGAAGCTAAGTATCACAGAGTACTTCCAAGATTCTGCTAGAGAAACAAGTCCATGTCACTGACGTCTGTTTGACACCGTGATACCACCAGAGATTTTATCTTTACCATGGCAGCATTGCTGCTGTCTCTTAACATTGACTCATTGTCAGAGTCTTGATCCACAACTAGCATGACTAATCTTGAATTGCCCCTACATTATTGCATCCCTTATTTCAGATTTAAGGACCTGGGAGAGATCATCCAATTGCCTGGCCCCTCACTCAGGAAAAACAAAACAAAACTAAACTAAACCTATCTGGACCTATTCAACTTCCGTGGGGGGAGATGAGCATTGCTTCCTACCAAGCTCACAGGAAATTCTCCTCATATAGGAAAGAAGTTCTGACATTAGGCAGTAATAAATTTTAGAATATCAACCCAACAGTTATCTACTACACTAGTGATAGTAAGGGAAAGTATATTCCAACAGGATTCTCTTGGAATAATCCTCTAGAATTCTGTTCTACTTCATACATTTTCTTCCCTTCAATTAAAAGTTAGCAAGTGCTCTATAATATTCCAGCAGTGGTTACCGATTTAAATGTGTCTAAGAATACCTGAGGAGATTTTAGGTCTGCTGAAGAAATTAATATGCAGTGGGTCTGAGATACATTAAAGGAGTCTGCATTTTTCCTACTTTGTTTTTTAAACCATTTGGGAGAAACTCATACATCCTTAATATTTCCCTCCAGTGAGTTTTTAAGTAAGAGTTCTTGTCTTGTTTACAAACAGGTTTCTTCTAGTGACATGTGCCATTATATACAAAATCACATCATTTAATTAACATTATGTAACTAACGACATATTAAGTGTAAAAGAGTTATCCCTATAAAATGTGTTGGGAATGTGTTAGAAAGACTCACAAGTATTAACTGATAAAATGAAGATTTTATATGTGGAGAGATAACTGAAAAGATTATTAACAAAGGGAAGGAAAAAATACAGTGACAAAGGAGAGGAAAAAATATCTGCGCCTAGATTGTTTTACAAGCAACTATTTCCTGCTCCAAGACGAGAAGACAACCTGGAAATATTAAATAATGCATTCTTAGTGTGACTTAAAAAAGAAAGTAAATCTAAAACTAATTTAAACTCTTGGAATAGTCCTCAAAACAGTCCCTGGTCCTATATCAATGACTGGTGAAGCATTCTAGTTAAAATGAACTGCCTTTTCAATCACTGAGGTCTGATTATGTCAGATAAAAGGATGTGCACCTTTTATCTAACATAATCAGAACCCATCAATGGTTCCTCAAAAAGTTGAAAATAGAGCTACCCTATGACCCAACAATCGCACTACTGGGTATTTACCCTAAAGATACAAATGTAGCGATTCAAAGGGGCACATGCACCCAAATGTTTATAGCAGCAATGTCCACAATAGCCAAACTATGGAAAGAACCTCGATGTCCATCAACAGATGAATGGATAAAGAAGATGTGGCATATATCCATTTTATATATATATATATATATATATATATATATATAAATGGATATATATATATATATATATATATATATATATAATGGAATACTATGCAGCCATCAAAAGAAATGAAAGCTTGCCATTTGCGATGACATGGATGGAGCTAGAGAGTATTATGCTTAGCAAAATAAGTCAATCAGAGAAAGACAATCATCATATGATCTCCCTGATATGAGGAATTTGAGAGTGGGGGGTTTGGGGGTTAGGGAAGGAAAAAATGAAACAAGATGTGATTGGGAGGGAGACAAACCATAAGAGACTCTTAATCTTACAAAACAGACTGAGGGTTGCTGGGGGAGGGGAGTGTGGAGAGGGTGGTTGCGTTATGTACATTGGGGATGGTATGTGATATGGTGAGTGCTGAGAAATGTGTAAGCCTGAAGATTCACAGACCTGTACCCCTGGGGCAAATAATACATTATATGTTCATAAAAATAATTTTTAAAAAAGGATGTGCACCTTTTTTTGAAAAGATTTTCTTTATTTATTTGACAGAGAGAGACACAGCGAGAGAGGAAACACAAGCTGGGGGAGTGGGAGAGGGAGAAGCAGACTTCCTGCAGAGCAGGGAGCCCATAGTAGGGCTCCATCCCAAGACTCTGGGATCATGATCTGAGCAGAAGGCAGAAGCTTAATGACTAAGATACCCAGATGCCCTGGATGTGTACCTTTTAGGCAATATATAATCAAACCTTACTCCTAAAAATAGGAAGACAAATAGGTATCATTTTGAGTTCCATTTCTCATAGACTGGTGGTTGTGGCTTGAAGTGCTAGGTTGACAATGGATTTGTGCCCATTTGGGGCCCCCAAATAAAGGAGATCTGTTATTACTTAGACACTTATTTGTAAATCCTCCTTCACTTAAGATATTTAGCCCATTCTCTTGGTAATAATACATAGGTTTCTTGAAGTAATCAGTGGATGTATAAACCAAGCTATCATAAAAGAGGGAGAAAGTCATAATTATTTGGTTTTGTTAATTCACATATAATCAACTCCCATAATCCATTCTTAATTTATATTCTAACTTCCCTTGTTTTCTCATTTTCCTGTTCATTAATTTGAATTAACTGAATATTTTCTAAATTTCTCCTTTACTGGGTGCTCTAGACTATGGACTTCTGCTTGTTTAAGCAATAGTACAATTTGTTATTAATCAATTATATTATATTTAAAGAAAACAATTAAAATTTATGTATTTTTCTTAAATAACTCTGTTTCACAGATATTAGTTCTTTTGCAAGGTATAAATGTCACTAAAATAAAAACTAGTGTTTGAAGTAATAGACTTTATTCAATGAGTTCAGTTACATTAATGTATTATCTACCTTCTTTCTTGAATCCTAATATTTAATATATGCAAAATAAAATCACATGCAGTTCTTAACTAAACTCTTTGAACTGTGGCCCCAAATAGAGAGGAAGAAAAGTAATTTGTCCTTTTCACTGGACATCTGGATACCAATCATCTTGAAATTTTATTCCAAACTTAATAAATGTTCTGGCAGACACCTTAATCCAATATTCTGAAAATATCACTAAGTGAATTCTGAGCCATATAAAGGCAAAGACCTCTAGTAGCGCAATGTGTCTGAAGTATGTAAATAGGCAATCTGTGAGAGGATTGTTCAATTCCATAAATTACATTGAGATGATTAAGTCATATATATGGTTAGGTTATAGAATTTTAGTATTTTTAACATTTAAAAAAGGACAGGTCCAAGAAAATCTACCTTTGGATAAAAACAGGAGAAACAATGTGATAACAACCATGCTAATCTCATAATATCTAAGAAAATCTAGGAAGAATTTTAGAGCAGAAGATGCTAGAAATCAAAGCAAAGTAATTACCTTGAGAGCTCACTCAGGAAGTATTAAGCACCAAGGACTATGTGGGATAGAAAAGAATTAGGGAAGTTATCTCAGTTTCAAAGTTTTAAATGGAAAAGAGTTTCAGAGTGAGTACTTTCAGAGTTCTTGTCTTCTGCATATGTGTATGTGGCTAACATAGTTAAATCAAAGCAAAACTCTGAAGTTAGAGAATTCTACCAGTTTTTCTTGCTCAAAAGACCTCAAAATGTAAAATAAATTTCTAATAATGTTGTATATTTTGTCTCCCCCCCCCCAGAAAGAGACAATTCAGAGATGTTGGAGATCATGTCTAAAAGGTAAAGATACCAAATATTGATAGACTGAAAGATTTGAATGGACATCATAGCCTGTTATGTAACTTTATATTGTTTTATTTTCCATAATTAATTACACTTGATAATTCTTCACCTTATATAGAATCAGATGTTCATAGTTTCCAAGAAATTTATCTTATGACCAAATAGCATAACTACTAATACTATGGCTACTAACTTAGAATTAAAATATATCATAGATCTATTTTTTTCTCCATTACTTTAGAAACTCTTATAAAAACCCAATTAAAAGGAAATGGCAATATATAAAAATAGGTAAATACAAATTTTTATATATATATATATAATTTCTGATAATTTGAGATATAATTAGAAGACAAGAGGATATAAATTTCAAACAAGTATGTAACCAGTTTTATTTAGGTGTTTTGATTTTTTTTTTTTAAGTGGGCTTCATATCCAGCACAAAACCCAGTGTGGGGCTGATACCCACAACTGTGAGATCAAGACCTGACCCAAGATCAAGAGTTAGCTGCTGAACAAATTGTTGCCCAGGTGCCCCACAATTTTATTTAGGTTCTAATTTTTATCTGAATTTTCAGATATTTCATCCTTTAAAGATGAGTGTTGACTATAAATTCAAATTACTTATTTCAAAGTAAAGAGAAAATTACTTATCAGAACAAAGCATGCTGGCAACTAGTAGTGAGTAATTAGCTTCAACACTAGTCTCTTATGTACTTATTAAAAATAATGAACAGTTGAACCCAAAGACAAAATAAACCCATGACAAGAGCAAAAATAATGATTTTTTAATCTTTAAGTAAATCAAATAATTGCAATAGGAACACATTCATCACAGAATATTTTAAATCATGTCTAGTTTTAATCTTGTGTGATTTTGATGTTACATATTTAAAAAGAGATTTTATACAATCAGGTAAACTTTGCTTTTCCTTTTCAGTGGAATTTGGAAATGTTATTTCTTTCCCTAATGGAGATGGGGTATAGCGATATCAATTGTTATTGCTACTATTGAGCAGCAATGAATAAATAAAGACTTTGAAGATAAACCATACCTTCTCTGCACTTCTGTGGTTTTATTAACATATTAAGCACAAATTCAGAAAAAAAAAATTATGTCTGATAGTATTTTGGAATAATTTCTTTTCCATTCTTGCTATTTAAGTATCATTTAATTATATATCACTTGTCTATACATTTTTTGAGAAACATGTATGTGCACATATGTGTGTATATATAAATGCATGTATATATACATTTATATATGTATATACATAGATATATGTATATATTTGTAAATATATTTGTATACACATATATTATACACATATATACATACAGAGAGAAAAAGAGAGAAAGAGAGAGATGCGTATGTAATCTGTTCCAAACTGGACTATGAAGAAAAAAGTCTAAATTATATGTCCTCCTAAATCATATAATTGAATAGTAAGCTTCTTGTTATACTATAAAATACCACATTTATTAGCAATACAAATCAATAAGAATAAAAGACAATGCAACTAAACAAATGTATTATGTTCTAATAGATAAAGGACTAATTACATTGTCTCATGGGCACCAAAGTAATTATGTGAAAAGAGCAAACTCTACATTATTTATAGGCTGTAGAACATTTCCATAGCAGCCCATCTTGTTATCTATTCTCAAATTACTATCCCTTCTTTCCATTTTCCCCAATTTTAATTCTCATTATTGCTTTATCAAATTAAGACTTTCTTTACAGAAATTCTAAGTATACTACTTAAACTTCATACTTTAAGGTTACCTGGATATACTCAGTGTGTAAAAGACCCACTGTGATCTTTGGATTCTTTGGAAGGAAAAATCTAAAAAGGGTAATGTTTGAAAAGAAAATATGTATCACATCTAAAAAGTAATTTCAACAATAAAGAGAAATGGGAAAATATGAAGGAAATACTAAATGGTCAATATCAAAACCATGTCCATCTGAGTCTGAAATCCATGCTCTTTCCCTCAACACTAAGCTTCTTGACCCATTACTACCACTTCTTAGCTCCAGGATTTAGAGCTCATTGAACATATTTAATTCCCTGAAACTCTTTTCTCACTGGTAAAATAGGATATATTACTTACAGTTATTACTTATAATTATTATAAAACATGTAAAGTGCTTAGCTAGTGCCTGGCATATACAGTAAATACTTCATAAGTAGCAGCTACTATTACTTGACATTTCTGGGTTTCTCCTCCCTCACCTCTCTTAATTCTCAACTGACTTTGTCCTTAATATCATAGAACTGTGAGATCACAGTTATCCTGCCCAGGAAAGAGTTCATCCTTAGGGAACTCTCAGGGAACAAGGGAAAGACCACTGTAAGGGCTTCCCAAGGTATATATCACCCCATGCAAGAGTCTATACCAAGAAAACAGCTTGGCTTTTTATATTTGACCATACCTTTAACTGTCAAAAATGCCCACCCCCAACCCATTCACTTCTGTTATAATCACTCCACTTTCCTAGTGCTTCTTTTTTTCAGTAAATATATTTGAAAGAGGAAGATTATTTTACAACATGTATGCAGGTCAGAATAATTAGATAGCCAATAGGGATGACACACACACAGACACATATACACACATGTTTGTGAAAATATGTTGATAAATATTATTTTAAACTATTATGGAAATGCATCTTGGTGTATCTGTAAACTAATAAAAAATGTAAATTTTAAAGGATCATGGTAAATTAATAAATAAATTTTCATATTTTCTGACTTGGAGTACGGGAAGAGATCCAGCTACTGGCTATGAGAGATAATAATGAGAGGACAGGCTTCTCATGGTCTGGATGAACTAGAACATGAGTTTGATGAATTTCAGAGAGAAGACCAACTACTCATGTTTTGCCAAGAACCCAAGGCTAAACTTTGTTGATTTCTTCTTGGTGCAACAATGGCATGTGATTAATGGTTTCATCATAGCACTGATCACACACCATTGTTACTCTTTGATGGATACTTTTCCGTCCTTAGGCAGAATTTAAAAACAGTTTCTTGTTCATTGTGTATTTCTCCATATTTCTAACAAGTGGATATAGAATAAATTTGGCTGCATATATCAATAATAATAATACTAACAATTGCTAATATTTGTTGAGCATTTCATATATTAAAGGCATCAGAATATGTCATCCCAAAACATGCCATTTTGGAATAAGAATTATATTGAGCTGAAGATAATTGAGAAACTATAGACACTGGAAAGTTCTCTATCCTCTCCAAACTCCTAATCACAGGAGATGAATCTAAATTTTTATCAGCCCAGAGATACCACCAAGAGGAATATGTTTAATAAGCCTTACTAAAACAACTCTAATCATCTATTAGTTTTCCTCTGTATTTACCTTTCTTATATAGTTTGCGGTCCGTCCTTGGAAGACTAGCTTTCTTTTATTTGAGTGTCTTGTCACTAATCTACACATTTTTTGTTCTTTTTTAAGATTCTGGATAAGCCCAAATTCTAACCACCCTTTTGAGTTACTCATCACTGAGTTTCTCTAGTGTTCATGTGCGTTTCATTTCTTAATAAAGTCTGTTTTTTCTCTCAGTAATCAATCTTTTGCCAGTCTCATTTTCTAGCCAGAGAACCTAGAAAGGTAGAAGATTTTTTTTCTTTTCCCTATAATATGGCTAACAATATTCTAAGCATTTTACCTATTTTAACTCATTTAATCTTCAAAATAATTTAATGTAATAGGTAGAATTATTATATCCATTCTATAGAGAAAAAAAGTGGTCACAAAGATTGGCTTGCCCAATGCCACCCTTAAGTTGTAGAGCCAAGATTTAGAAATGTACTTGATTGAAAGGGTTTTAATTTAAATATCTATCTCTGTTTTTGGACTTCTATTGAAAACATATTCTAACAAGTACTATACTTGAAATTCATGGCTGACAGGTAGATAGATAAAACTTCCAAAGAAAACAACAAAATAAACTGTTGCCAACTTGCCTAAACATAGTAAACCCCACCTCACCATAGCTTACAACTTCATCAATAGGGAAACAGCAAGTAAATGTTTCTCCCTATGCAATGACAATGATTCCCTTTCAAAATCAACTTAGATGGTCAGAGATAATTGCCTGAGGATCTTTTCTAACAAAAGAAGAAGTTGAACACCGATACTAAGCACGTCTCTTCCCACCCTAAACAATTAAAATCTGTGTCTCTCTTAAACTAACAATATGATCTTGAACCAGCAGGTATTTTTAGAGCATAACGACATTGTTCTAAAATCAAGAAAGAAATAAAAAAGATAAAACCACTGTATATGTGCTTCATAATCTCTCTTTCCTTCTTACCTATTGTATCTCTGCTAAATGCCTGCTTCTTTTGATAGAAGAAAAGAAAGAAAAAAAGAACATCATCCAATTGAGATTTTAATTGTTGAGAGACTTGTAACATAAAATTTTCAAAGAATTTACCTGAAGCAAAATTGATATAAATGCCTAATCTGTAGATTTTTGGATAACTGCTTCTTTTTTTTTTTTTTAATTTTGTTTTTATTTATTTGACAGAGATCACAAGTAGGCAGAGAGGCAGGCAGAGAGAGAGAGGAGGAAGCAGGCTCCCTGCTGAGCAGAGAGCCCGACATGGGGCTGGATCCCAGGATGTTGGGATCATGACCTCAGCTGAAGGCAGAGGCCTTAACCCACTAAGCCACCAGGCGCCCCCAGATAACTGCTTCTTAATTTAAAGGGAATACAAAGGCAAAGTGAAAAAAAAAAAATATCTGCTCAGCTAGGTAAGAAATTGAAGATATAATGGGAAACTGAGACAACTAAAAGTTGTGTCCTCTGTACTGAGGATGAAAATCATTTCCAAAAGAGACCAACAGAGAGATCCAAACTAATAAGGACTGAAAAAAAATTGCATTTTTTGAGCAGAAGTGTTGTTGATATAGAAGAAATAACAGATAAGAATGGTGTAGAGGGAGAAACCCATGTGACAGGATTAAAAAAATAAATGGCAACACAGGCAACAAGCAAGCAGACCTTTGAGAAAGTATGTCAATAAATGGAGGCAGGCAAGCATGGGAGTACAGAACAGTTGACCGGAGGACTTTTGATCATTTTAAGGTATTCATGGGAGTATGTTTTCGGGGGCGTGGCTAGACATCACTGTAATTAACCAAGACTAATTACAAATGTGCAGAATATGAGAGTGAGAGAGATTCAGGAAAACTGATGGATCAAAGCCAGGAGGGTAAGAGAAGAGATCAAAACTAGATGTGACCAGGTTAGTTTTGGCAAGGTTTGGAAATGTCATCATTTTTTCTTAGAAAGGAGGGAGAAAAGGATTTATATAGTAAGGAATAATTAAGGGATGAACAAAAGCATTGGGAACAGATGTGCTAGTTCAGTTAAAATAGTTTAGCCTTTACTTGCTACTGCATTAACACTTCAGGTGTGGAAATATCCTCCCACACACTGCTGCAGATCTTCCAGTCCACAGGGCCTCCCATGGTGCTAGCATCTTGGTACTTCTCAAATGACCTTTGTGACATCCTTGCATGATAACACATTGGGGTTAGGTTTATGTGATTCTTTCTGTTGTGATATCCAAAGCAATTTCATTTGCAAGCAGAGACTTGGATGAATTCAGGCTAATAGATGTTGCAAATTAGCAGAGGAATGTGAAAGAGGATGGAAAGAGAAAATATTTTATCTTTGGATCATCTAGTTCTAACCGTATGCCCAGATAAGAATAGGTACATAAATGAATTAATGAATTAATGAATGAAGCAAATAGCCAGCTTGCTTTAGTGAGACTCTAGAGAAATCAGATTACAGTATTCAAAGTTAAGTAGGTACAAGGTGAATTTTGAGTAATCTAAATATTAATATTAATCTAAGTAATTTCACTTAAAACATATTCACATTGTTCATGGATAAACAAGATAGTCTTTTGTTCTATCTTATTTGGCATTATAGATGAGTAGATTTATATTTAACTAAAATATTCTGAGGTTGTTTTTTTTTTGAGTTTTGTTTTGGTTAATACTTCATTTACTCCTATAGTCTCCCATATTTAACTTCTCTTTTAAAATTTTCTTTAGCTTATACTTGTCATCCATCATCATAGATACCACCAACAGCATCACCACCATGGTTGAGGGGTGGGGTGAAAGAATTTCTTTGAAACAGGGGTGCTTATTACTCTCTTGGAAGTTTTATAAGACTATACTGCTGTGAGTCAATTCAAATGGATGGGGTGTTTCATTATAAGAATAGATGTAGGATCCTTAGGAACATCTACTGCTCTATAGAATGTAATATGAGTCACATATACAATTTTTAATTTAGCTCTATAAAGCTAAGTAAAGAAAGAACAGGTGAATTAATTTTACTAGAATACTGAATGCAATATTAACGTTTCAACACGAAACCATATAAAATTACTAATGTGCTATTTTGCATTTAATTCTTATTTTTTTGTAGTAAGTCTTAAAATCCAGTATGTAATTTATACTTCTAATATCTCAACATGGGCCAACTATATTTCAAGTTACCAGTACTCACATGTTGCTAGTGAAGACCATACTGAATAGCATAGATCTAGAGGTTCAGATTGCAGAATTATAAACTATTTTTAAATTAAACAGCTAATTATTTGAAACTTTTTTAAAGTTTATCCATGGTATTTTTGTTTCTTTATCAACAAACCATTGAGTCAAACTTATCTCTATTTTACTGTATTATTAGACTCTATATAAGTATCTGATAAGAAATTAGGAAGAAGCCAGATATTTTAAAAAAATGATTACTAAAAAATATTCCAAGGTTTTCTTTTAAAACAAATATAAATAACAACTGAAATCTGAAGTAACAGTTTGTTTCATAACATCCATGTAAGTCAAGTGTTTGGGGGTAAAAATATGGTGCCTGAATATAGGTGTTGTTTTTGAGTTACAAGACTGCTTAACGGTAGGTTATCTTAAATTTTATTTAGTATCTTAATAACCAAAAACCCCCCAAAGAAATAAATGTCTTATAATCTTATTGAAAGAATTTAAAGATGTCTTCCCACAGCCGAGGGCTTGCATCACATAATCCAAGAAAGACTAAGGATAAATGACCACATTATCAAAACCTGAAATAATGGTGTGTGTTAGAAATGTTGATGTATCTTTAATTGCAGCAGCACAAAGGGTGCTACTGTGTGCACCGTGCATCATCGAAAGCAGGAAGTTAGGATGCAGTTTTCTGCCTTGACCTCCAAGCTCCAACTGTGTTTTGATCATCAAGAGTCCATAAATAATATAATTTACAATCTCTGAAAAGAGACTATGTGGACACAATAAACCGCATATGTTCCCTGGGCAAAAGGGTGATATATAGTTGGCCTCATGGCCTCAAATTCAGTCAACCTTAAGACAAAATTCACTCATGTTAACACATCACTTTTCAGTCAGTGTCAAGTAGCTAATGTTTATCCTCAGTTCTATTATTTATGATCTTATAATGCAGGTTCATTTTAGAGAAACTTAGGTACCGGCCCAGTAAGTCTACAAAATTTAGGTCTCAAAGGTCTCTTAGCAAACTGTTTTTTCTGATTGTCAGTATAAGATGAATACCCCTGAACTACATGAAAAGTAAAAAAGTATATACTCCTGAACGAGAAAGGGAAAGCTCAGCTAGAGGTGATTATTTACGTATACTAAAATTTTAATTACTCTTAGAGCATGCTTCTAGAACATAACAATCAAGGTAAAGTAAGCTATACTAACATCTAGATGGATAAATAACCATCACAAAACCCAAAAGACTGAAAAAACAAAAACAAAAACAAACAAAAACCCCAAAAGACTGTCTAATGAAGGGAAGTGGGGTAATGCTGAATAACTTAGGCAGTCACCAGGAGGTTCCAGCAGCTCAAAACAATGACATCCACTAGAAGTAACTAACAAAAGCAGTAGCAAACAAGATAAACAACAGAACCCTGAACTATTCACCCATTTTTCTAATTTGCAGCAGTAGATCATCTATAGTTATTTGGTCATTGGGAAAAATGACTCAACATTCTTTGAAGGCTTTGTAATATTATAAGGGAATGCACAACTTCCATGACTTTCACTGGACAATATAATGCTACATATTATTACATATACATATTTTGAGAAACAAGCTTATACCTTTCAGAAATGTTTTCTTGAGAAATTCCCTTCCACCTCACCATGATGCCTGCCTAAATCCTACCCAGCTGAAGAAAACAAAACAAAATCACTCTTCTGAACAATGGCAACTCTGTTTCTTTCTTAGGATATATTACTTTTAACTTTATTTGACAGTTATTTTTGAAGATATTTTATATCTATATTAGATTATAAGAATAGAGGAAAAACTAAACTATGACAGAGGTTGCAACAGCAAACAGGGGTCACTAATCCCACGGACATGGAAAGGTTGGAATTATTAAATCTTAAAACCTCAAAAGAGGTGTCCTATGAAGCCAAAACTCAGACCTCTGAAGAGGGGTCATTACTCAGCTATTATTAATGTCTTTGAGATCAGATATGAGACCCTGTGAAACTGGGATCCAGACGTACGAGGAAGGAAGTGTGGACAGTTGATGGTATCACTGATGAGGATCATGAAATCAGTTTAGTTGATGTTGGAAAAGGGGCAAAAGAGAATTAACTGCTGCTACTAAAGTGAACCGTCATTACCAGGGTAAGGAAGCCTTGGTAGAGTGTCCACGACACAAAAAGGAAGCAGAAACAAGAACAAAATGCAAACAGGACATGGCATCTCTTCCACTTCAGGTTTCCATTTTCCCTTAGTGCCTCCCATAAGAGTCTAACGAGGAGTCAGTCTGGCCAAGCAGAGGTGTGGTTCATAGATTCCCAGCTCCAAGTTCACAGCATAGTAGTATATAGGATGGGGTCAGAGCCGAAAGGCTAAAAGTTAATAACTGGCACATTTATGGAAATAAAGATATTATCTAATCCACATTCATATCCCTTACATTATCTGGTGTAGTAGTCAGAATGGTGGCCCCAAAGATATGTCCACGTCAGAATCCCTGGGACCGGTATACATGTCACCTTCTTTGGGAGAAAAGAAAGAAAGAAAGAAAGAAAGAAAGAAAGAAAGAAAGAAAGAAACAAAGAAAGAAACAAAGAAAGAAACAAAGAAAGAAACAAAGAAAGAAAAAGAAAAAAAGTGTTTTTGTAGGTGTGGTTAAGTTAAGGCTCTTTCCGTAAGAAAATCATCATGCACAATCTAGATGGGCTCTAAAAGAAAGAGATGGAGAGATCTTACAAAAAGAGAGAGAAGAGAAGAAAGCAAGGCAGACACTGAGGCAGAGATTGGAGTGATGTGGCCAAAGCAAGGGAATGAATGTTGGCAGCTATTAGAAGCTCTAAGAGGCAAGGGATGGATTCTCCCCTAGAGTCTCTGGGAGAGAGTCTGGACCTACTCAACCTTCGATTTCAGACATCTGGCCTCCAGACCTGTGAAAACATAAATTTCTGTTGTTTTAAACCTGGTAATTTATGAAGACAGCCACAGGAAACTGATAAACTTAGTTTATGTCTTATATATATAAGAGATACTTCATATAATTTATAATAAAGAGACAAAGTAATAACTTACTTAGAGGAAGTTTTATTTATTTAAATCACTTACCAATATAAAATATCACTAGTAGCCTGAGAGCAATGAAATTTGACTAAACCTAATCTAAACTGTATCCAAAATTAATCATTTAACAGAAGAAATCTGACTTTATGGATTATCAAGATTTTTTAAAAAGATTTTATTTATTTATTTGACAGACAGAGATCACAAGTAGGCAGAGAGGCAGGCAGAGAGAGAGGGGGAAGCATGTTCCTTGCTGGGCAGAGAGCCCAGTGTGGGGCTCGATCCCAGGACCCTGGGATCATGACCTGAGCTGAAGGCAGAGGCTTTAACCCACTGAGCGACCCAGGCACCCCAGATTATCAAGATTTTTATTTGGGATTTATAGTAATAAATATATAAAATAGAAAACCAAACATTTTCTGAAATGAAATGACATAAACGTATTCATCAACTTCTAGAAATTAATCTGGAAAGATATTTTGCTATGTTTTTAATCCTTTATTTCTAATGTCCAGTATAATTATCTGTTAATTCATTGGCTATTCCGTTTTCTTTAAAAGATTTTATTTATTTATTTGAGAGAAAGAGAGAGTGCAAGCGCACAAGCACAAGGAGAGGCAGGCAGAGAGAGACAGAGAAGCAGGTTCCCACTAAGCAAGGACCCTGATGCAGGGCTCAATCCCAGGACCCTGGGATCATGACCTGAGCCAAAGGCAGATGCTTAATTGATTGAGCCATCCAGGAACCCCAATATTCTATTTTAGAAAGAGAAAACTGGCACTGTATTCAGCTTTGAGAAAATGCCCACTCTTTATTTTTTCCAAACTGTCCATTTAATGTCATCACTAATAGTTAAGAAAAGGACAGAATTGGGAACATGGGGAATTTGCAACAATTTTCACAGAGAGTACTTAACATTTGGTGCATATATTACATTCTTTCCTCCTAAACTTGTATATCTGTCAAGGTTACATTTTGAATGATATTCTGTAAAATTAGACTGAGTTACCATATCTTCCAACTCCCTGGTGGAGCATATGTAAGCTTTGATTAGAAAATGAGACCTACTATGATTAGCAATAAAAAAAAAAAAAAAATTGGAGACACTTTAACTGGCACATTAGAGGGCTATTCCTTCCAAAAATATTTGGCCATGTTTCCTCCCATTTCAAATTACTGTATAAAAAGCCAATTACTATTTGCATGTAATTATTTCTGGATGAGAAAAAGAAGGCAAGGTAAATTTTTGGTCTACATTAAGATCAGCGAAATATGGCCAGACAGATACAAACAGAATTTCTTCCCAAGACTTCCATTTAAAGTGCTTTCCAAAAGTAATCTCACCTTGTCTGTCAGTCATATTATTTAAGCTGAAATCATAAGAACCCCAATCAGAAAACAGAGAAACTCATTTGGTCCACATCATAGTTATTAAAATCCAAAGCTGCTGTAAGAAATCTTTAATTCTTGATCCTTTCCTTATCTTTTAGCCTCAAATCTATTCCATATCAAGCTCTGTAGATTCTATCTCCAGAATGTTATAAATTCTTCTTCTCTCTGTTTCTACTTCCATCAGTATAACCTTTGGCGATGGCTAATTTAATGTGCCAATTTGTCTGGGTCATGTTGCTCAGTTGTGTGGTCCAACATCATCTATATGTTATTCTGAAGGCACTTTGTAGATGTGATTAACATTTACAATCAGTTGACTTTAGGTAAAGGAGAATATCTTGGTAATGTGGGTGAGCCCCATCTAATAAGTTGAAGTCCTTAAAAGCAAAAACTGAGATTTCCTGAAAAAAAAAAAAAAAAAGAATTCTGCCTCAAGACTGTAATATAGAAATCCTCCTGTATTTCTAGCCTACCCTACAATTTCAGATTAAGGCTGCAACATTAACTTCTCCCCGAGTTTCTGGCCTACTTGCCCTACGGATTTTGGACTTGCCAACCTCTATAGTCACATGAGCCCATTCTTTAAAGTCTATCATCTATCTATTTATCTATCTATCCTATTGATTTTATTTCTCTGGAGAACTCTGATGGATACATTTATCTCACTAAAATATCACAAATATCATGTCATTTTTAATCTCTCCATTTCTTCCATTACTTTTATAATCCCCTTTCCACATAGCTAATAAGAATAGAAGATAGATGGGTAGATAGACAAACCAATAGGCAGAATTATGTTAGTCCCTGCTTAAAATCAGATTTCAAATGCACTTAAAATAACATCTAACTCCTTCTTGGCCTCTAGGCCCTTGTCTAATTCTTCAGTCTCAACCCAAGTTGCTCTCCTCCAATCTATTTGGCTAGCTTTTCTCTTAGCTCTTTCTCTCTCTCTCTCTTTTTCCTTTCTTTCTCCTTCTTTCCTTCTTTTTCTTTTTCTCCTTCGTCGTCTTCTTCTTTTTCTTCTTCTTTTTTTTACTTCTAGACATTTCTAAAGTTTGTAATTACATATTTAGTTGGTTTGTTGTCTGCCTATTCTTGTCTCTTCCCACTAAAGGATGAGATCCACAAGGGTAGGGTTGATATTTATATTTTTGAGCATGGTATTCTCAGTAGTTCTAGCATTTAGTGAACAGCAAGGCCTTGTTGAATTAATAAATGGAATTAATAGTAAAATACCTAGATAAGTATTTTTGAAGTGGCACTAACCTCTAATTTACAGATTAGAAAGACAGTAAGATAGGAAATGCAAGAAACAAAACGTCACCCAACCCACTGGCATTAGTCCCACAGCTAGGGTCTGAGTAATAGCAAAGGATTAAATAACCATTTTTTTGTGAGATAAAATATATTTTGCTTCTGCTTCTGTTTATTGGTTTAAAATAAGATCATTCTTTTCACTTCAACTTTTTTTCTTTTTAATCTCATTTTATTCTCTTCCTATTAGTGAAAGTACTACTCAAGGGGTCATTACTTTGGTTAAAAAATAAAATTCAAAATGGCTGTAACCAGGTTTTATTGCTTACTAATTTATGGCATTTACCATCTCTGGCAATTTTGGGGGAAAAAATTATTTTTTCTGAATTTTGGGGTTCTTTTTTTTTAAGATTTTATTTATTTATTTGACCAACAGAGATCACAAGTAGGCAAAGAAGCAGGCAGAGAGGCAGGCAAAGAGAGAGGAGGAAGCAGGCTCCCTGCTGAGCAAGAGAGCTGGATGCAGGGCTCAATCCCAGGACCCTGGAATCATGACCTGAGCGGAAGGCAGGGGCTTTAACCCACTGAGCCACCCAGGCGCTCCTGAATGGGTGTTTTTAACTGAAAAATAGGAAATGATCAGCAGATCAGAAAAATTATACAGAGAACACCAAAGAAAATAATGGAACCTTCCATACATGCCCTTGGAGAGTATGGTAGAGTAAGAGAGATGGCTTTGAGCAGGAAAGCCCTGGGTAAAACCACCAGTTCCCACAATTATTATGTATGTTGTGAAGATCAGAACTAAGCACCAAGTATATTAAATGTCTGATATGATGAATGATTAGTATTCATTTAAAAAATTATTCTTTTTAAAACTTTACTTATTTTTATTTGAGAAAAAGAGATGGTGAGCAAGAGAGAGAGAATGCACATGAATGGGTGGGGAGGAGCAGCAGAGGGAGAGGGAGAAGCAGACTCCCCGTTGAGAAGGGAGACTGATGTGGGACTCCATCCCAGAACCCTGGGATCATGACCTGAGCCGAAGGCAAAGGCTTAACCAACTAACCCAGGCAGGTTCCCCCATTTAAAAATTCTTAAAGGCAGTATCTTTGCGTTTGTAATGTCTGCTTGGCAGAGAAATATATTTCAAATTGATCAATTCCAAAAATGCTGGTGTGAGCTATATCTCCACTTCCACCCCACGACCCCCACCAATTGTAGCACAAGGCAGATCCCAGTTCCTATAAGAAAAAGGAAGAACAGCATAAAAGACTAAGTTGGTTTTCCAGGATCAAGCAGTCAACAATGTTATCAAAGCACAGGAAAAGATACACAACACAATTATCACACAGGATTTGGAAGGCAGAAGAAAGGAAACCATACTCTTCAGCAATGGTTGCCTACAGACAGGTAGGCAGATGGCAGAAAGGAGAGTCAGAGTTTCTCAGAGAACTCTTGGAGGCGCCTGGTACTGTCACTGAAGCTTTTCTTTTAGTTCTGGTAATTCTTGATTCCATAAATGTTAGTGGAAGCTTCCCTGACCCTTAATATCTCAGTCACTTCCAATGAACATGTAAGCCTCTAATTCTTTCTATCGAAGCTGTTCTTACTTTGAATTACTAGACTGTCTTCTAGTCTTTTCATTAAAACTTGTCTGATTGGGACAGATTGAAAGGAAATACTAGAATCCCACCATATATAATTTGAGAGTATGTTGTTACTTTTTATTAGGATTGTATCAATTGTATATTATATTTAGCTCTAACTATTCCTATTTCCATTTCATCCTATGGTCCTTATAACTTTAAAAGTTGATGCCATTTCAATATTGTTATAAATTCACAGCCTCCATTTTATTTTTTGGTCCATGAGATGAAAATGTTACAGAGTTGTGACCTTGGTAAACAGACTGGATAAACAATACAACCAAATGTAGTGGCTGGCAAACCATGGAGGCCCTTTTTGTGGCCATGGAGAAGGAACGACATTTGTATCCCTTTCCTCCTCAACTAGAGTAACTCGAGGAAGCTGTTATTTGAACAAAATATTACCCGGGGGGGGGGGTCCAGGAATAAATATGTGCTGTACACAACCGTGTCTGTGAGTTCTCAGTCCTTTCTACCTGTGCCATCTCAGTATGTTATACCTGCTGCATATTTGTGTGTGTGTGGTAGAGAGATCAACGTTCTTATTATAAGAATAAGATGTTTTTCCTAATAACCTAGATACTGGAAAATACAACGATTTCTGGATTTTCTCTAGTAAATATGATCTATACTTCAATCAAGTACTTTAGTTTCATTATGTAGCAAAATTTTATGTGATGTAGTGGGTCCAAAGAAAATACTGAGCATGATCTTTTCTCTTAATTCTCTTTGTATCACATTAAATCAACAAGATATTTATATACATGGAAATGCTAAAATATGTTCTACTGATAGAAAAAATAGGTGATAAAAGAGAGAGAAACAAAGGCTAAAATGTTTAGTATGGTTTCATGGAGAATTTAAATTTTATTATTTTTCTTCCCTTGCTGGAATAATCATTTCAATAATTATTTTTAAAGAGAATCAAAAGCTGACTCCCATTAGTTTATAAATACCTACTCAATTAGCATTTCCATTATCTTAGAAATCTGCCTATTTATCTTCTCTGACTAAACCAATTAAAAGAAAGATTCTTTCTTTCTTGACTTCTGGAAGTTAGTGACTGGTAGGGTAACTTTATCAGTGGCCTTTTAAGGTTTAAGCCCCTATCTCTAAAGTCTCAGTTTAGTGATTCCTTCTCTATACTATGCTGTTATTTATGTAAAAACATTTCTAACTACGATATATGAGATTTAGCAGACAAATGTTTCCCCTTTTTTAACTGCATTTAAGATTTGCGGAAACTAAAAAGAGTAGACATTTTATTTGGGGATAAGATAACTTTATTGATTCAGACAATAGGACATACCTTTTTTTTCCAGAAGTAGGGATAGACTTGCTGCCTCATGAAACACTTTTGCAAACTTTAGAGCTAGGGTATATGACTGTCAATGTAGAACACATGAAACTTAACAAGCCCTTATGAAAATTGAGTCTTTTAGTACCCGGCTAGATTTGCACCAAAATCTAACCAAATTTATTGGTGACTTCTGAGAAAATAATTTGATCAAACATATGTGGCATTACCTAGTAGGAAGAATAATGGTTTAGAGAAAACAAGATAGGTTCAAATCTATTAATGCTACATGGTAACTATTCCTAAGTTTCAGGTTTTTTAACCTGTATAGAGTGGCTAATAGGACTGATACTGCAATATTGTTAGAAGTGTTATAGATAATAAATGAAAATGTACAGCACAGTGCCTGGTACAAAGTAAATACTCCTCTGTGAGGAATATGGTTATGATTCTTATTCATAATGTTATCAAATATATCATAAAATCACAACTCACAGACTGGCAATGTGTCTTATTTTGCAAGTATGACAACAGTAATTTTTCTCACCTTGTATAGAAAGAAGCCTCAAACCTGAAACACATTTTTATAAAATTTAGAGTTGTGCACACATGAATTTCTATTTCGATCCTAGCAGACTGAGTTTTCGACCAATTAGCCTGATAAAGTAGTTGTTGTCAATTGAAATTTTTTCAAACAAGTGTTTCAATGTCTAATCAAGCTGCAGTGAACATTATCTGTCAAAATAGGATATGTTCTTTGTTTCAATATTAACAAAATGAGCTATTAAAAAAAGAGGCTTGGATTGCAGTATATTAATTTTTGTTTTAATTCGGGAGATTTTTGCTCCTTTTAGAAGTAGAAACTAAAATATGAGAGGGATACATAATTATGAAGCTAATGTATATGTTTATCATAAAAAAGTAATAGAGAATGTATATAATGATCAGCATTATAAAGATTTTTTACATGAGCCAGGTCTTCAATCCACTTCTGGAAATTTTACATTGTGTAGATTATAAAACTGTATTCATACATAGATTCTTTTGTGCAAGTGACCTCTACAAAAAATATTTTAAAAGCATTATGGTAATTCTTAATAACTAGTTATTTTTTCATAGTCTAAAGAAATCAGAGGCATTGCTGATAGAATTAATGACAAGAGAAACAATGGTGGGATTTTAGCTCCATTCAGACCACCCACACCTCGCTAAAAGAAATAGTACAACCCGAACAAAGTACTTATTATCCCAATCAAACTCTGAACATGAGGTTCAGTACTTATACAGTTAGTACTTATACAGCTAACTCTAATTAAAACACCATGAAAATTGTATAATGAAATCACTTTATTCTAAAATGTGTTTCTTTGCAGGGGGAGAGAGGTTAGATTTCAAACTCTTAAAAGCCTTTTTTTTTAAGATTTTATTTATTTATTCGACAGAGAGAGATCACAAGTAGGCAGAGAGGCAGGCAGAGAGAGAGGGAGAAGCAGGCTCCCTGCTGAGCAGAGAGCCTGATGTGGGGCTGGATCCCAGGACCCTGAGATCATATCCTGAGCCAAAGGCAGAGGCTTAACCCACTGAGCCACTCAGGCACTCCCCCATTTTTTTTTTTTTTTTTTAAGATTTTATTTATTTACTTGAGAAAGAAAGAATGTGAGCAGGGGGAGGGGCATGGGGAGAGTCAGAATTCCCGCTGAGCAGGGAGCCCAATCTGGGGCTCTATCCCAAGACCCTGGGATCACATCCTGAGGCAAAGGCAGATGATAAACTAACTGAGCCACCCAGGTGCCCCTCAAGCTCTTAAAATTCTTTAAATCAAATGTATATAGAATAGATATCTAGAAACCTGATCACAGAGTATCTGGGAAGTGTGTTTTTTAATAGTTCTGTCTAATGTCATTGCTTGTCTAAGTGTAAACTAGTTCTAAGATCTTTCAAAAGCAAAGTTTTGGAAGCTTATGTGTTTGAAAAGTACTTTTAATGGATTGCTTGCTTTGTTTATTCTTGGCTCAAGGCAGAAGCATCTTGACATTTACATTGCTATTTTCCTGCCTTCAAGGATGCTAACAAAAGATTGTCTTGGCTTAGATTAGCTTGAAATTGTCCTCTGAACTTCTTCCAGGCCATTCCAACTATCTCAGAAAAGAATTCCTTTTTTATGAACATGCTCCCACAGTTTTTATAAGAACACAAAACCAGAGACCGCCCCCTCCCCGCACTGCGCCACCAAAAGGTATAAGCAGATATACACACTGTCCTTCAATTTACAAAGAAGTTTGTGTTCCCAAACCTCCTGATTAAGGCCATTGTTTAGAACTCACATGTATCCCGAAAGAAATAATATTATAAATGTAGGTGCTTCCATGGCACCCACAGACTATGTAACCATGATACAGCTAAAATACCACATATTTAGAAAGAACAAGAGGACAATATTATAGTATAACCAGTAGTTTTGTTTTAAGCATAATAATCAGCCTTTAATTTATTCCAAATGATGGTGCTTGAGGATGTTCACTTTCCTAGAGCTCCATTTCTGCCAAGCAGCTAGCATTCAACATTGGCTCATGCTTGTTTCCTTCTCAGTTCCCCACAACCTCAAGTCAAAACCACTGCATTGGGCTCAGTTGGTTAAGTGTCTGACTCTTGGTTTTGGCTCAGATCAGGATCTCAGGGTCTTGAGATCCAGCATCCCCCACCTCCACACTCAGCAGGGAGTCTGAAGATTTTCTCCTTTTGCCCCATACTACCCTCTCTCTTTCTCTCTCTCTCAAATAAAAATAAATTTAGAAAATTACTGCAATATGGATACAATGAGAGTATTACTGAATCTTTTCCCCAAAGCCACACCAAATTTCTGATCCTTTGGTAAAATCATTTTCTAATCCCAAATAATCAGTTAATAGTGCAGCAATGCATATGTCTATCTGTCTGTCTATATTTATGTGTATTTCATAATGGGGAGGGAAGGAAAACCTTATTAGCTTCTGCTGTTTAAATCCTGGCTCTAAATATGTAGAGACTAAACATGGGATCCTACCCAGATAACCTCTTCCAGTGTATGAACATGAGGCCATGGTGCTGTATTTCACACTCATACATTGCAGCTGTCTAGTAATAGAAAATCTTTGCCAATCACATTTTTGCTGAGAGCGTTTTAACATCCCATGGTTTCCTATTTGTACACTAAAAGTTTAAAATCAAAGATCTTTCTATGTCTGTACAACTTAGTGCAGTCACTTAAAATAAAGGAGATAGCAGCAGTTAGTGCTTTCCTGTTTTTAGGACACTGATTTATTGATTTTATTGATTTATTTTAAAGATTTTCTTTCTTTATTTAAGAGAGAATGAGAGTGAGACAGTCCAAGCCGGGAGTGGGGGGAAGAGGGAGAGGAAGAAGCAGGTTCCTCTCTGAGCAGGGAACCAAATGCAGGGCTCAATCCCAGGACCCTGGGATCATGACCTGAGCTGAAAGCAAACTCTTAACTGACTGAGCCACCCACAGTGCCCCTATATTTAAGACTATTTATCCTGGTATAGGAGTAAGTGAAGAAAAGAGGTACAGAGAGAACAGTAGCCTTAAGAACTCATGCCCTTTAAGGATTCTAAAAATTTGTGACAAGGCCTAACATTTTAGGGAACTTTTCTAAAATAAGCTAGGAAGAATGCATATTCTATAAGATATTAAATTTCAAGCATGAAATGCCTGGTGCCAAATCTAAAAAGCCATTCAAACTTCAAAACTTCAAAACTTAAAAGGGAGAATCTGCCCCCAAAGACTATGCTGCTTGCAATAGTGTTTCCTGAACAATACAAAAATGTGGTTTGATAGAAGGCCTTCCTACCAGAGAATGTTTGTCCTTTAGTGTGCCCACATTTATTTTGGAAGCTAACACATTTTAAATATTATACTTACTCTTTTTTTAAAACTGTATGTTTAATTCTATCACTTCCCAAACTTTTTATTTTCTGTGGGATCTTGTAATTCCTCAATACACAAGCTTTTAGCGAATGTTTAAGGGAAAGGAATGTATAATAAAAAATGAGAGAAAAATTTCACTGTATTGATCCTGGGGAAAGAGAAGTGTGTTACTGAATTTTTAAATATTTTTCCTTTGGATAAAAGAGATATGAGGAAGAAGTTTTGGGATCCAGAATATTATCAAAGTCAGAAGTAAAAACAACAGAATGGAATAAAAGTTACTTTTGGGGGTAATATTTGTATAGAATTCTAGAGCTTATAAATTATCTTCTCACATTTTATCCTCATGTTATCCCAGTATTTTATATAAATTTATCTTAATATGAATAGACCTTTGAGTTTTTCTATTTTGTTGAGAAACTGAGTTTCAGAGTTACTCTTTAGCTTGCTCTAGGCCATGCAAAGTTTTCTATTCAAACCCACACTTACTTTTATAAATCCTAAATCTTTTTATAAATTCCAAACAATATCATTGTTGCATGATGGTTTTAGTTCTGAAAGCTATTCTGTGAACGAGTGTGCTGTTGATAGTAAAAGGCAATATTAAAGTATGTTATATGTCAAAAGAAGAAAGGCAATTCAATAGAGAAAGGATAGTATTTTCAACAATTAGTACTGGAACTACTAGATATCCACGTGCAAAAATAATGTACCTGGATATTTACCTTGCACTATTCACAAAAATTAACTCAAAATGGATCATTGACCTTGTATAAAATGAAAAAATATGAAACTCCTAGAACACAACATAGGAGAAAATCTGGGTGACCTTGGGTTTGATGATGAACTTTTAGATTCAACACTAAAAGCACAATGTATTTAGAGAAAAAATTTGATAAGTTGGATTTCATTAAAATTAAAACTTCTTCTTCATAAAAGAGACTGATGAGAGAACAAAAAGACCACAGTCTGGGAGAAAACACTGCAATATACATATTCAATAAAAGACTCCTATCCAAAATATAAGAAGAACCTTTAAAACTGAACAACAAGAAAACCAACAACTTAAGAAGAGTCAAAGATCTGATAAGACACTTCACCAAAGAAGATACATAGATGGAAAATAAGCATATGGAAAAATTCTCAATATCATAGTTCATTACAGAACTGCAATTAAAGTAATGAGATACCAAAACTCATCTATTAGAATGGCTAAAACCCAGAATAGCAACAACAAATGCCAGTGAGGATATGGAGCAACCAAAAGTTTGATTCATTGCTTGATGGACTGCAAAATGGTACAACCACTTTGGAAAACAGTTTGGCAGTTTCTTATAAAGCTAAACACAGGCTAATCCAGCAGTTGTGGTCCTTGGTACTTACCAAAATCAGTTGAAAGTGTACATCTACACAAAGACCTGCACAGGAATATATATGGCAGCTTTTGTTGTAGTTGCCAAAGTTTAAAGAAACCAAGTGCCCTTTAAGAGGTAAATAGATAAGCAAACTGTGGTATATCCATACAATGAAACATTGTTCGGTGATAAAAATAAATTAATATAGAAAAGACTTAATCACATTGCTAATTGAGGAAGCCAATCTGAAAAGGTTAAACACTGTATGATCAAATGATAGTATATTCTGGAAAAGGAAAAACTGTGGAGACATGAAAAAGGCCAGTGGTTGCTGGAGGCTCAGGCAGGAAGGAGGGAGAGACAGAAGGTACAGAAGGTGAAACATAGATTTTTAGGGTGTGGAACTATTCTGTATGACAAAGTAATGGTGGACACATATCATTGTACACTTATCAAAAGCCAGAGAATGTAAAATACAAAGAGAAATCCTAATATAAACTATGAACTGTGCTAATATATTAATGGTACTATTAATAGTACTAATATGTTAATGTTGGCTCATCAACTGTAACACACTATACATCAAATGTACCGCACTATAGCAAGGATAATAGGAATAATAGGGAAACTGTGCTTTGTGGGTGGGGGAACTGTGTGTGTGTGTGTGTGTGTGTGTGTGTGTGAGAGAGAGAGAAGGGTTATATGAAAACTGTACTTTCTGCTCAATTCTTCTCTAAACTTAAAACTGCTCTAAAAAAGACTTTCTTTCTTTCTTCCCTTTAAAATATATATATATATATAGTAGTAGAGAATGAATAGGTTCACTGGGTCAGACTGCTTACTCTGCCTCTGCAGAATGATAACCAAAGGGAGTTAAATAGAATCCAACAACAAAACAGATGCCGCAAGCTCCCATCTCCAGACAATGCCAGTTCCCAGGAGTAGTAGAGCAGTACATATCCGAGTCATAGTAAAGGAAGAGGAGATATGAAAGAGTCCGAATTTTTAAGAAAATGCAATGAGTCAAATTTTACATAGTGGGATTTTGACAGTAGTAATGTTTTTGAGAAGCTTTGTAGTTTCTAACCTACTTTTCCTTACATGATCCCTGATCATATACATTGTTTCATCTGCTCCCACTGTGTACTAACCTCAGTATCTCTGGAACACTCTGCAGCTTTTCATTATATCATGGCAATCAGCCACTGTATTGTTTCCTGTTCCCCTCCCACAAGATTAGAAGAATTCCCTGATTATAGAGGGGAGGCTTAATACTGTGAGTGCCCACTGAATCAGATTCTTAGAGCTAAAAGGGAGTTTAGAAATTACTATTATCAACAAATGATCATAGAATCACCCTAAGACCCAGCGACACCAAGTGCCTTAACTAAGTGGCTGGAGACATGGACAGAGAGGAGGTGCTTGCCACTACTCACCCCTGCTTCATCCGCCCAGGCCCAGGGGAATCCTAAAAGACAACCTGAAATAAGAGTCTCAAAGCCACTAACTCCCTAAATTCAGTAATTCTTCCTTAGTATTGTCTCCCAAATCAGCCCTTTGCTCTTCATTACTGACCCGAATATGCTCAGTCAGGTTCTCAGCACACCAAGCAATTCTCACAATGAGTCTTCCCAAAGATTTCTGTTCTCTTCCAGCTCCAGGGCACCCAATCTGGAGCATGAGCGAAATCTTCCTAATGATGCAGAATTCTCCATGGCTTCTTTTGTGTAAGAAATAAAGTTCAAACCTCTCCACAGAGAATTTAAACTACTCCACAATTTGATTCCTTCATAATTCTCCTTAATTATGATCCTAATAGCCATCCAAACTATTCCACTTCTTGTTCTCTACTCCCCAAATGATGCACAACCTCTCTTTTGTGTCTTTCTTCACATCATCTTCTCCTGGAAGTGCTTCCTTTCTTAGACAGTTTGGGAGACTATAACAGAATATTACAGACTTGGTGGCTTATAAACAATCCAAACTTCTTTTTCACAATTCTGGAGGATGAAAGGTGTAAGATCAAAGTCCTGACAGATTTGGCATTTGGTGAGGGTCCATTTCCTGGTCCACAGACGTCTTGTCTTCACAAGATAGGAAACGGCAAAGGAGAGCTCTTGAGTCTCTTTTATAATGACTCTAATCCCACTCATGAAGAAAGGTAGAGACTCCCAAAGGTCCTACCACTGAATATCATCCCACTAAGGATCACACTTCAACATACAAGTTTTGGGGGAAGAAAATAATTCAGTCTATAGCACTCCCTAATTTAATGAACATCCTACCATTCCCTTAAGCCCAGATAAATATCCCTCATCCCCTGAAAAGCCATTTTTATCCATCACAGGATAATAATTTCTCACTTCACTGAATCCCAACAATACTTCTTCCCTGTGTATTCATTAGGAAATTTCATAAGTATTCTTCAAAATTTTTTACTCATGATTTATATCGTTTACATCTTAAACTCCTTAAATGTAGGGATCTTATATTGCCAGTTTCCATCAATATGCATGCACAGAGCAGTGTCCAATGAGGGTTTATTTATGAGAAAATACATTTTACATGCAACATTGTAGGATTTCAAAATTTTTGAATCTTCTGATGCTGAATTATGAAGAAAATTTCTTCACATGTTCCAAAAATAATGTTTCAGTGTTTAGCAACACTTTGGTTGAGGCAGTATCCTTTGGGACATGATCCAAATTCTAAATGAAATATTTAGTTTTATACAACGAATTTCTGTCAACAACTTTCTTGAAAAGCAAATTACTTTTGACTTCCTCCTTGTATATTTGATGAGAATTGTCATAACACCATCAGGTTGAAGAGTGAGATTCTTACATGAATAACATCTCTAAAGGTTATTTAATGATAGAAAAAATGAATCTTGTTCACCAAATGTTCTTTTATACACTGTAATTAACAATTTTATCTTAACTCCATATGGTTATCATTGTAACCAATTTTTCCATTTTCTTTAACTGAATATGATCTTGTCACCCATTTTTTTTTTAAGATTTTATTTATTTATTTGACAGAGAGAGATCACAAGTAGACAGAGAGGCAGGCAGAGAGAGAGAGAGAGGGAAGCAGGCTCGCCGCTGAGCAGAGAGCCCGATGCGGGACTCGATCCCAGGACCCTGAGATCATGACCTGAGCCGAAGGCAGCGGCTTAACCCACTGAGCCACCCAGGCGCCCCTTGTCACCCATTTTTGTACTTTGAACATTTCCTGCCCCATAAAGGAAGAGCTTAAAAGAATTGGGAGTAGAAATTCTACTGTAATTTTGATATTTCTTCTTCAAGAATATTTAAAAAATATGAATTTTCTACTAAGAGAAAACATGAAGTAGGATGACTTGTTATCTATTTCAGGAATGAAGTAAAAATTCAGATCAACTTATCTTGAGATAAAGGTCAGTCAGATAAATCAAAATGAAGCAATCTATTTGCATCTATCTATTTAAATCTATTTGCTGTTGGCATATATATGAATTAATAGGGCCAAAGAGAATAATGGCATACATGTATTTCTTCAATAATTGTAGCAATAGTTAAAGTAATGCCAAAATATTGAACCATACGCTTTCAATTCTAAAGTCTGTTATGAGTTAGAACATTATCATAATCAACACTTTAAAGCTTGCACACTGGGATACGAGTTATACTGTAATCATATCACTAACAGGAAAAAGGATCACTTTCTTAATCACTGTTAACTCAGGAAAAAAATGTTTCCTTTTCCACTCAAAATGTATGATAAATAAATATTATTGAAGTGGTAATGCAAAGTTCTCTGGACATATACCTCAGACCATAGGGATCTTCTATATCTAAAGTAAGTGCCAAGGAAGGCAAATGGTGAAACTATTTACTATATCATAATATATAAAACTGTATTCTTAATGTATAATTTTTATTAATTTTTGAATTTTTCATAAATTAGAAGTGAGGAAAATTTTTATATTCTAAAAATATAATTTACCTATTCTGATTAAGACTTCTTAATAATGTTGAATTTAATAATGTGGCTTAGTTGTTTCTTTAGCTGTTATTAGATCTACCATACACTTTACTTTACTTAGTTACCTTGTTTATTCTGTTTCTCCATCCCACCTCTGTAATATAACCTTATCAGAGCAGGTGTTATTAACTTGAGGCAATTTCTATGTTTGTGGCGCTTACCACAGTGTCTTAACAATATCTATTGTAATAAATTAACATTTTCCAAAGTCTTATAATGCAAATCAAAGTGTTAGAAGAAATGATATAAGGATTTTAAATGAGAATTTGAGTTTAAAATCATAACAGAAAATAACCAAATATCAGAACTAAGAAAGATTTTTTTATTTTAAACAGGTCTCATTCTACTATCTCATTCTATAAATGTAGAAGTTAAGATACAGAAAGATCAAGTGTTTTGTGAGATCACAGAATGTTGGTACTGAAGGCCACCTGAAACCTCATACAGTCAAAATATTTAGAGCTACTTAGCCTTTGTTTGAATACATGCAGTGACAGTGAGTTTACTACTCTATAAAAGCATCATATCTACTCTTAAGAACATTATTTGTCAGAAAATTTTTTCTTATATGTAATGAAATATGTATTCCTATGCTTCAATTCTTTTTTAATTTTTTTTTCTTCTTCTTTTTTTTTTTTTAAGATTTCATTTATGTAACAGAGAGAAACACAGCGAGAGAGGGAACACAAACAGAGGGAATGGGAGAAGGAGAAGCAGGCTTCCCGCCGAGCAGGGAGCCCAGTGCGGGGCTGGAATTCACGACCCTGGGATCATGACCTGAGCCAAAGGCAGCCCCTTAATGACTGAGCCACCCAGGCACCCCTCTCTCTTGTTTTTTAATATTACTTATGCACCACACGCAGTGCTCCATGCAATACTTGCCCTCCTTAATACCCACCACCAGACTCACCCTTCCCCCCACCTCCCTCCCTTGCCAAACCCTCAGTTTCTCAGAGTCCACAATCTCTCATGGTTCATCTCCTCCTCTGATTTTCTCTAATTCACTTTTCCTTTCCTTCTCCTAATGTTCTCCATGTTATTCCTTATGCTCCACAAGTAAGTGAAACTATATGATAATTGACTTTCCCTGCTTGATTTATTTCACTCAGCATAATCTCCTCCAGACCCATCCATACTGATAACAAAAGTTGGGTATTCATCCTTTCTGATGGAGGTGTAATATTCTATTGTATATATGAACTATATGTTCTTTATTCATTTGTTTGTTGAAGGGCATCTTGGCTCTTTCCACAGTTGGGCGATTGTGGCCATTATTGCTATGAACATTGGGGTACATATGGCCCTTCTTTCACTGAATCTGTATCTTTGGGGTAAATATTCAGTAGTTCAACTGCAGAGTCATAGTAGCTCTATTTTTAATTTCTTAAGGAATCTCCACACTGTTTTCCAAAGTGGCTGCACCAACTTGCATTCCCACCAACAGTGTAAGAGGGTTCCCTTTTCTCTACATCCTCTCCAACACTTGCTGTTTCTTGTCTTGTTAATTTTGGCCATTCTAACTGGTATAAGGTGGTATCTCAATGTGGTTTTGATTTGAATTTCCCTGATGACTAATGATGGTGAACGTTTTTTCATGTGTCTGTTAGCTATTTGTATGTCTTCTTTGGAGAAGTGTCTGTTCATGTCTTCTGCCCATTTTTTGACATGATTATCTGTTTTGTGTGTGTTGAGTTTGAGGAGTGCTTTATAGATCCTGGATATCAGCCCTTTGTAGTGTCATTTGTGAATATCGTCTCCCATTTCATGGGTTGCCTCTTTGTTTTGTTGACTGTTTCCTTTGCTTTGCAGAAGCTTTTTATCTTGATGCAGCCCCAAAAGTTCATTTTTGCTTTTGTTTCCTTTGCCTTTGGAGACGCGTCTTGAAAGAAGTTGCTGTGAGGGATGTTGAAGAGATTACTGCCTGTGTTCTCCTTTAGAATTCTGATAGATTCCTGCCTCATATTGAGGTCTTTTATCCATTTTGAGCTTATCTTTCTATATCGTGTAAGGGAATGGTTGAGTTTCATTCTTCTATACATAGTTGTCCAATTTTCCCAGCACCATTTATTGAAGAGATTACCTTTTTTCCACTGGATATTTTTTCCTGTTTTGTTGAAGATTATTTGATCACATTGTTGCAGGTACATATCTGGACTCTCTGCTCTCTTCCACTGGTCTGTGTGTCTGTTTTTGTGCTAATACCATGCTGTCTTCTTGATCACAGCTTTGTAGAAAAATTTGAAATCAGGCAACGTGATGCCCCTAGCTTTTTCTTTTTCAACATTTCCTTAGCAGTTTGGGGTCTTTTCTGGTTCCATACAAATTTCAGGATTGTTTGTTCCAGCACTTTGAAAAATGCCAGTGGAATTTTGATTGGGATTTTTGATCCATGCTTCAATTATTTAGTCCTAGTTGTGTCCTTAGGTCAAGCACAGTATCATTACTCCAGAGTATTTTTAATGTTGTATGTTATATATGTATACACACAAACACATAAAGTGTTTGTAGTGCAAAAGTCTAAATTTGAAGTCCTTTATGAATGAGAGTTCTGGGCCAAATAGTTTCCTGCCTCATTCTTTGTTCAATACCTCTTTGCCTCCTTCCTTTTTTCACATTCTCACATGCATACACACACATGAGACATAAACACACACATATATTAAATTGTTATACACATACACACATTATATATGCATCTATTACATAGAAAGGCATGTGTACTTATATTTTGTGTATTGTAGAAAAATAAAAACTTAAATAAGAATACGTAAAATATATTAGAATCTTTCAAACTCCATTTTCCCTCTTTAATGTCTACTATATCAGGGACTATAAAATAAAAACCATGTTATACTCCTCTCATCCTCTAAAAACCAAAATTGAATCCCCCTTCCATATCAAAATGGATTTATTAAAATATTAAAATTGTTAAAATGTTTCTAGGAATCACTCTCTTATCCTCCAACTAATATTTCTAATCTCTTGGCCATTTCCAGATTCATCTAAATCCCACTCTCCCCAGAATATTAAACTTATTTAGCTCTATCTTGACAGGTAGCCTCTAGAACTAGATGCAATACTCTAGATGTGGTCTTACTATGAAGAATAGTGTAGACTTGTCTCTTGATTCATTCAAAAAAGTATTTTTCCCAATACAACCTATAATTCCATTTGGTTTTCCCATAGCCATCTCATGTCTGACTCATATTGAGCTTAATGTCAAATAAAATTCCTAGTCATTTTCTATATGACGTTGCCAAGCCAATTTCCTTTATTCTATACTCACACAGTTGAAATTTCCTTTGGGTAAGAGAATGGTCCTCAAAGTGTACATATAATAATTACTCATATAACTACACATAATATCTACATTAAAAATAGTGTCATTTTCACAGAAGGTACACATTCTGGAAGTTAAACATAAAAATTTAATTGAGGGGCATAAACAAATAAAGGTTGAGACACATATCTTACCTATAAAAACCTGGTGGCACTTGCTGTACAAGGAAGTTCTTCTCCATGTCTTGGAGAATGTCATTCAGCATTCGGACACGGATGGGAATTCTCTCCTTGGGATCATTAGCAGGACGCATCTCATCTGACTGGAAGAGTTCAGCACTCTCTCGTAGGCGTGAGGCCAGAGCTAGCAGTTGAGTGTTGGGTTGATCACCTGGTGGAGATAAATCAGTCCATCTCAGAAGAGACATCTTCAAAGGAGCAAAATAATCATTCTGCAATCATGATGTCAAAAAGGAACATCAGTTAAAATTTTATAATTAAATTTATAATTTATAGTTAAATTATAGTATTAATCCCACAAAAAATATTCTAAATATTATATTCTGCTGAGTATTATATTTACTGCTACCACTACTACTAGTAATAATAATTACTACTAATAATAATAATACTAGTAAATAAGTACTGATTGGGAGACTGCTCTGTTCCAGACACTGTATTGAGTACTTTAAGTACTTATCTTACTTAATATTCACCAATGTTTGCATTGTCATGTCTATTTCAGAGCATCTGAGAATTAATTAAGACAAGCAAATTGTACTAGGTCATCAAGCAAATAAATGTCAGGCCAAAATAAGAATCCTGATCTTTCAGACTCAAAAATCCATGCTTTTCATGACATATCCTATATTTCTGTGTGTGGGGGGAAAAAAGATTGTAAAAGAAGTTATCTTCTCTTCTGAGAGCATGAGATATGTTACTCTGTTGTGATATGTCCACGGGCTCCTTTGTTTTACTCAAAATCTCCTGTAATTTGAAGCTGAAATATATATTTGACTTGAAAGCACACTGAAAACTATCCTATGTAATGTTTGCATTGCTTGGTTTTGCTTTTGGGATGATTTTTGTTTGTTATGCTTTGTTCCTATTTGTTTGTATAACTTACTGGAAGTCATAATTTTTATATGAATGGTGGCAGCAAAAACAGGACATTCCTTTAACTAAGAGTAAGGCAGCCTTAGTACAGTGATAATGGCCACCAGAAACTGTAGCCAGACCACCTGAGTTCAAATCCCTGCTATACCACTTAGTAGCTGTGTGATGTTGGGCAAATTACTGAGCTTCAGTATCCTAATTTATAAAATGAATAAGATAATAGCATCTGCTTCATAGATTATGAGGGCTGAATGATGAATATTTTATAAAGTGTTATAAAAAGTATTCCCTACAGTTAGGCAGTTTCCAGCTGATGTGACTTACCATCTTGTTTAAAAAGCAATCCTTTGTTATACCAGGAGAGGGGCATTCCCTCACCATCTTCTTCCCAATATTCCCCACCATTTGAGTCATTCTCTGGGTGAAGCAACAGTTGGTGGTGTTGTTCTCAGGAAATTAGGCACAACCGAATCCATCAAGGTCAGAAACTCAATACAGACTTGACACTATGTCAAGTCGAGGTGAGGAAATGAACATGGGCCTGATGGCTGTCCTGGCAGCCAGCCTAAACTGGCTGTCCTGAGAGCTGGGCATTGATAGAAGCAAATGGAGTGATGAGGAGGCCATTTGGGACCTTTGGCTGGGGAAGTCTCAAGCAAAAGGGAAAGATCACAAAGGGACTCTTTCCAAGTGAAGGTCAAGTGTTACCGGATCCTCAAACACTTGTTCTTTATGAAAATGCAGATTCGCAGACCAGCTGAATCTCTCTAGGCATAGAGCCCAGGAATCTCCATGCTACCCAGATTTTTACCCACATTTTAAAGTTTAAGAAGCACTGTAGAGAACCGAGGAGCTAAGGAAAGATTACCTGGGTTAGAATTATAGCTGATGTATAGAATATGTCTTCATAGAATTACCAACCTCTAACTAAACTTTTCTTGTCTTTCCCCTTCATCTGATAGGGACTATTTCACCTGTTACTTTCTTCAGAAGCCAGAACAATTCTGACACTCAATAATTGTTTACTAAATAAACAAAAGAGATTTAATAAAGTATTTTCAGAAAAAAATCCAATAACCAAAGAAAACTGTGCAGACAAAAGTGGTTTTCATGAGAACTATAAAGAGATTGCCACATTTATATGCTTTCTGTTCACTGACATTAACAATATGAATAAAATTAATTGTTGGAGTTCACAGGTTTTGGCATTTCGATGTTCTCAAAGTACATTCTATATTCATTAATTATCTTGTTTGATATCATAACAAAACCTGCGGTTGCGAGAGGAGAAATTTTTGCTCGTTGAGGAAATTCAGCACTCTGTTATTTAAACAGTTATAACGATAATGCCATTTTATGAAGTTATGGTTTATTTTAAATTGTGATGGTTCACGGAAGTTAATATATGGGGACCTTATAGGAAATACCGTTGTACAAGGAAAAAATAAGACGAAAAAGGCACATTTGAATTATACTGGAATAGAAAGACTGAACAACAGAGAAAAACAAGTTTGACATCTTAGAGTCTTCCATTTAAGAAAGAAAAATCTGTTCTGATCTAACATACACTACAGAATTGAAGACATTACTACTGAATCAAGTGAGACAAATTGTACCATTCTACTTTATTTAGCTCTAAATGAATTTATCTTTCATGGTGGTGAGGATGTAGAGAACTGACAGCTTTAAGAACTGTCTTGTTCCAGAAAGGACCCTGATAGTGAGCACCTGCCATCTACACAATCCCCTATGTATTACTTCCAGGGTATAAGCTTACAAACTGAAAAGTAGCTGTACTTTCAATGTTCTCTTAATCATTTGTATACATAACTGATATTCCAAAGATTCTTAATAGTATTTTAATGCCAATTAGAACTTATTTGTCCATGTAAATAATACCCAGAAACTAACATCACTGACTCTATGTAAGCTGTGACCCTAAATGATTTTTCCCCCATGATACTGAATACCTGTTAGAATGTCAGCTCTGTGAAGGAAGAGATTGTTGTCTATTTTGTTTATGGCCATTTCCTCAGACTAACACTATGCCTGGCATATCACTGAATCATCTACTTTGATCATAACATTATAGTATCTGCAATATTTTTATCCTTATCTGCCTTGTCCATCTCCTTTCCTTGACTGAAAAGAACCCCATAAGGTCATCAAATATGTTTTATCTCTTTGTATCTCTAGATGCTAGCACAATATCTAAGACATGATAGTCATTTACTAAAAATTGTGTTGAGTAAATTTTGAATTCTAAGATAGTATTTTGAGATATTATGCTAAATAATGCCTACAAAGTCACTTAGGGAAATGTTTGGCATATAATAAGGACAATTAATTTTGCTAAAATTCAATAATTGCAAAGGAAAAGAAAAGATAAGAAAAGAAGCTATTTTAGGGTAATGATAAGTCAAACTAAACTAAATTGAATTAAAATATGGCCTGCCAATAATCAATAAAAAGAATACATAAAACTTCATTCAAGTCACAGTGAATGTCAGAGAATGGAGGACTAATTGAGGCTCATAACAGTTCAGGCTTAATAAGCAGTAAGCCCATTGACCAAAGAAAATGAACTGGGAGATAGAGATTTCTCTCAGTGAGGGTTAATACAATTATCTTGAAGTTATATGCACACAGAGTCTAAAGACCCAGGTCTTGGTATCAAAAAACATGTAAGAGCTCCGTCTACTTAATTACTAACAATGTAGTTTTGAATAGATTACTTAATATTATTGTCCTTTAACTTCCTTGGGGAAAACACAGAGAATAGTCATTTCAATCTCTAAGCATAGAAATCACCATATAAATGGAAGTTACTATTATGAGAGTACACAAACTAAGTATAAATTACCACCAACTCATTTTTCAAAGACATGCAAAAAATACCTTAACTAATAATTTTTTTCTTAGAGATGTTACTTTTCACTTCTTCAAATCAGTGCCTCCATTTCCCCATTATTGTATCACCCTCTTCCCTGTATACAGTTTAATAAAGATTCCCAATTTTATTTTGTGGTGAATATGTATCTGGAGCCATTTTTTCTTCCCATGGGCTGCATCTCGAACTTCTTACGAACAAGGAAAGGGATAATATAAAATTAAGGAATTAAACAACCAGCCTTCAAAAATGATCCTTTTACATCTTCCCTTCTGGTGAAAAGTCAAAAAGTAATAAGTTTAAAATTTTTTTTTAAGATTTTATTTATTTATTTGAGAGGCAGAGATCACAAGTAGGGAGAGAGGCAGGCAGAGAGAGAGGAGGAAGCAGGCTCCCCGCCAAGCAGAGAGCCCGATGCAGGGCTCCATCCCAGGACCCGGGGATCATGACCTGAGCTGAAGGCAGAGGCTTTAACCCACTGAGCCACCCAGGCGTCCATTAATAAGTTTTTATAGCAATACAGAACATACTGATATGTGATAAATATTAAAAATCAACTTTAATATAATACAAAATAATTAAGACTGCCTAGTAAAATTATCTTGTTATTTAAGAGATAATTGAAATGGACTTCTAAATTTCAAACAGAAACCATGCATTTTTCCTTTGTCTCAAAATAAAATACAAACGTATTTTCAGTAAGTAACTTATTGAGTCCTATTTTGTGTGGTGTTCTATAAACACTGGGAGGTATTTATAGAATATAAATATTCTATAGATATTATAGAATATAAATATTCTATAGATATTATAGAATATAAATACTTTTTTTTTTTATTTTATTTATTTGACAGAGAGAAATCACAAGCAGGCAGAGAGGCAAGCAGAGAGAGAGGAGGAAGCAGGCTCCCTGCGGAGCAGAGAGCCCGATGCGGGGCTCGATCCCAGGACCCTGAGATCATGACCTGAGCCGAAGGCAGAGGCTTTAACCCACTGAGCCACCCAGGCGCCCCTAGAATATAAATACTTGAAGATTAAATCTTCAACCTTAATAAATTCCTAATCTAGCTAGATATAATCCACAAATGGAGAATAAATAGGGATCAAATAAAATAAATGCTCATGAGAAAGACTGAAGAGTTTATTGTGTATGAAAATATCTTAAGTAAATCCAAAGAAGAAGTGAAACTTGAGAGACAGATCATGGAATTGCCCAGAAATCGAGGGCATCTAAAATGGACCTCTTGAAGTTCTGAGACTCTTTCTACATTAAAGCAATCAAGGATGTTACATCTGTAAACAATTATATTAATTGCTACTAATTAATCCCTTAGTTCTCAGCTTTTTAGAGGATGAAGTTGCCTTTAACTTCAACCCTTCCATTTTTTTCATTGTTTTATACAAAGAACAGATCTGGATATTATAAGCAGTAGTAATATTAACTGTAGAGGAAAGAAGGAGGGAGAGAGAGAGAGAGAAGGAGGAATTATGAGTCAGTGGATAGTGAGATAGTATTCAGATTTAAGGAGGCCAGTTCAGAAGAGGCTCTAAAACATATTGAAGGAAACCTGTCCCTACTCCTACCTTCTAGTGGGTCATCACATTGCAGCATTGTCCCCTTCAAGTCATTTGGGAGGCAGTGTGGTGTAATGGAAAGGGCAGGGGCTTTGGAATCTGATAGAGCTATCTCTACTCAATCCCTAAACCTACTGCTTAAATAGATACACCCAATGAAAACATAAACACACCCTCCCTCACACCTCACTCACAGTTTCTTAATCTCTAAATTGCTCCCAACAATATCCAGTTCAGCTCATGTGGCTAGAGTAAGATTAAATGTCTCAATGGACATAAAACACTTGGCACATTACCTAGGGCTTTGTGGAGTGACCCTGAAAGCGCCACGGTGTCCTCAGAAAACTTGTTCCTCTTGAGGACCATTGTTACAGAATCCTAAAACAATTTCCAAAAGTAGATCAGAAGCTCAAAGGCACTTCATACATGTCCTATCCATAAGTTCTCTAAGACATCTGGGTAAGAGTAGTAACTACAGTTCTGTCTGCCCCCACTGAATCTGTATGTTCCTTTCTAACCTGCCAGGACCTGCCCAAACTACCTCTTCTCCCCAGGCACTCTTGAATCTTGATGAGTTTCATTTTTGGCATAAACCCATGTGTTTAAGTCTGTTCTACAACCTTCTAGACAAATGCATACCTGTCTGATTTTAAAGAATGGTTTTACTACTTACCACTGTGGCCTTTCTTCAGAGTTTTCGCCTCCAAAAAGTTTTAAATTTCAGTTTATTTCCACTTTTCTATCTTTTTGTTCTATTTTGTGGCTGTATTTTTTAAGACTCACTCAATTTCATCTTAAATTAAGAGTGAAATGTACTGGTCATACTCTAAAACCACATTTTTATATCAAACAAACATAGCTTTTTATTTTAATAGCATTTCACAGATCCTATTCTTCTATGGATGAGCTTATCACAGTTTTAAAGGTGCTAACACGTGCAAAATCATAGCTTAGACTTCACTGATTTATAGTGACAAGGGAAAGTATGATTTATGTTTCACATAACACAGTGGTTAAAAGCAGAACAGAAGATTATTTTGGGGGAAAAATGTATGTTACTTAATGTCATTTTAAAAATATCTTGTGGCATCGCTAAAGAGAAAAAAAGAAATTGCCAATATGATTTCATCCAAGGGAAACAACAGTCCTTTATTCTCCTACATTTTCTATTCTTCATGCTGGCTTCTTTAGTATGAATCACAATGAATCATCGCAGCTGGTTATTTAAAGAAGTTAAACAAACAAAAACGCAGGTATCGGAAGAAATGTGGGAGCTAGTGTACTGCTGATAAATAATCTAACACGGATTTTACAATACATTGATAAAAGGATATTATTTAAAAGTGCAATATGCCAGAAGACAGTAGATAATTATGTCTAAACTGAATACAGTAGAAATCCCTCTTCCAAAGGCGCCAAAGTGGCATACTTAGAAGAATCAGGTCGGCCACTTCTTAAAAAGTATGCAAGGCATTCTGAAAATTTTCTCATATTCTAAATATTGCCCAAGGATCCAGCTAGCCAACACAGATGAAAATCTAGCATGATTTTGACCATATTGCATGGAATGAGTTCTCCCAACAGTGTCTGTCTGCCTGGTGCATATTGCCTGCTTTGGAAGAGTAAGCAAAACTTCCCTGAATGAATTAAATTCGTGTGTGGTTTATTTTTTACCAGTCTCCTGAGGCAGAAAGTTGGAGTTGTATATTTAATAACATGTGTGAGTTTATGTTTTGGTTAAGCCAAGAAAATGAAAAAAAAAAAAAGATTGAATAAAATTAATCAGTTTGAGGTCAAGGATACTTTATGCTCTATTATGAGCCAAGATTAAAAGTATCTTTAAAAAAAAAACACAACTTTGTGCTCGCTTCGGCAGCACATATACTAAAAAAAAAACAAAACACAACTTTAAAATTGTTGCCGGAGAGGCAATACTTACAGAAAAATGGATTGTGATACTATTCTGTTATGGGCACAGGGTTTTACCCTTAAAATGCACTTAGGGGAAAAAAAAAATCACAATATAATAGACTATTACTATGATGGGAAAGTAGGAAAATGGTAAGAAGTCATTACCATATTTCAATCAATGTAGTGACACATATCAAATGTAGATACCGAAAAGAAAACTTTAAACAAATTTGAAGGAAGTACTCAGAATCCTGAAGGAAATGATGATAAAGGGAAGCTGTAGCAATAGCAACAAATTGTGACACAGGACATAAAAGAAAAGAAAGTATAATTCTAAGGAATACAAAAGGGATGACATGCTTTGGATAATAACTAAGGGATTATTCAATAAAAATATGAGTTCAAAAAGAAGTGGGAGGAAAGAAAAACCAGTTTCAGGAGACAAACTCTGATGCTATAGAGACAACCAGAATTCGTTGCAGACCCAGTTGTCCCATCTTCTTATTTGAACTGGATGTGGGATATCAATATATGAAATACCAATTTTAATTAGTTTTGTAGTCACAGTCCATACAAAAATATACAGGGGGGGTTATGCCTGGGTGTCTAAGTGGGTTAAAGCCTCTGCCTTCTGCTCAGGTCATGATCTCAGGTCCTGGGATCGATCCCTGCATCTGGCTCTCTGCTCAGCAGGGAGCCTGCTTCCCCGCCTCTCTGCCTGCTTCTCTGCCTACTTGTGATCTTTGTCTGTCAAATAAATACATAAAATCTTAAAAAAATATACTGGGGATTGATACTAAACATATTTTTAGAAATTTGTACCCAGTGGATTGAATTTCTCTCAATTTGAGCAAGCAAGGTAAGCTACTTCTGAGCGAATGCTTTTAAATCCTGTTCACTCAAAATGGTAACTTCCAGATATGCCAGTTTGGGTCAAACTACTAGAAATCTAACATGATTTGGAATTTCCATGGGAACAGAGATTTTCTTGGAATTGTTTAGATTTTAGATGGATGGATTTGGATTTTTTAGGGAGGACACAGGGCCAGGTACCTAATGTACCCACACTTTACTATTTCTAGGGCAGTCCAAAGATGGAGTTGGTGGTAATTAAAATCAACATTGGAGATAGATGGGCTGAGGACCAGAATCACAATTTATAAAGCACATAAATAATTTTTCCATTTGGGACATTCATCATAAATTACTCAGAAAGAAAAAAAAGACATCAGATGGGTCTCAGTCACTTGTGATTGTGGAAAAGAACTGACACATAGTGAAAATACGAAACTATGAATCTAGAGGAACAGTGCACTTGGCTCAGTCACATCATGACGGTGAAATACTATCTTTCCTTCTACAATGAAGTGATTGACGCTAATGAATTATCAGCTAATAAAAAAAAGAGAAAAAGTCAGATAAAGTCACCATTGTCGGTTTTTTGAAGAATAGGAGGAAATCCTGCCAACAACCATTTTACATGTGGTGAGACCATCAGGAGGTGGCAACAAGCCACACAGTTAGAACCTGCTTCCTGCTGAGTCTGGCTTGCACTAAATAAATGTGTACATAGCCAGATCAAATGAAAGTGACTTTTACTTTATTTGGTCATTTGTAGGTTTTACAATAATGGTAAATAACAGAATTCCAATTAAGAAAAATAGCAGATATTAAACAAAAAGCATCAGACTCACAAAGTCCCTTAGCTATTTTGAAGTGCTGTTTTAAACATTAAAAAGTGAATTAAGTGAGAAAGAGTAAATTTAGTCAGGTTGTTAAATGCTCAGTCCTTAGTCTGCTTCCAGGTTCAAGGGTGTGGTGCTACTTCGTTTATTCTTGGCACCTGTCTCTGCTGCCGGCACACTAGGACCAGTGCCCCGTGTGTGCACTTTTTGGACATACTTTTGTTTGCAAAAAGTACCCCTGAAGCATATGAGTTATCTTATCAGTCACTATTTACATTATATTTCCATGTACCACATATAAATATTCATTCTCTAACTATTATGTGTTTGGCATTGACCAAATATCAAGAGCCAAGGTCACTCAGTCAAAATGAGCTTTCAAGACCGTACCATAAATCAACTCAAACAAATTATTCACTGGTAAATTATCCTTCTTTCTGGTGGTTGTGAGAACAGTAGAGAATGGTCTGCTGCTACTGTAAACTGGAGTAATAAATAAACAAGATGGCCCGTTGTCAAGGGGTAAAAATTACACCGTTGAAAATGCAATTGGGTTTCAGAGACCTTCATACGTAAACTCTCTGCAGTAGGTTGAAACAGTATTTTATAGTCCAGCCTTGAAGGTCACTTTTCTTTTTAAGCTGTGATTGAGAACTCAAGACTAATCACTGCTAGCTGTCATAACAAAATAAGAAAATATATCAACAATTAAAGCTTGTGTTATGCAGGAAAATTAGATGTTTCATTTAATATGGTACAGGAACTCTTTTTAGCTCATGAAATTATCTCATACTGTAGCTAAAATGAAACTGAAATATTTATTTAATTGTTATAAATTGTGACCATTATTCACATTATATTTTATTAATAAGGTAATAACTAGAGTACACTAAAATGGAACAGGTACATCAAATTTCCTATAATTTAGCAGATATGTTTTACCTTGATATACAGCAAATAACTTTGAATCATGATGATTAAAACACAAAAATGTATATAGCTTAAAGGTGATGAATCATGTCACTTTGAACAAACATTTATACTCAAGTCACAATAAAAATATTTTTTTTGCTTATATATCGATGCTTTTGTTACATTTTCTTTTGCTTTGTTTTATGTTTCTAGTACAGGCAACATCTTAAGTCTGCCCACATCTTTCTGAGTGAAAGTAGAGAGAGACCCAAGGAGTCTCACATTAAAAGAAACAAAACTCATGCAAAACCGACAACCAAAGGAAAAGTTCTCTACGTAGAGTGGAAGCAGTCCAATATAACACAAGAAGCCAAAATGCTCCTGGCTCACCCAACTGAGAAACTTGATTTTAGGGAGAGGTTCATCTAGCCTTAGTAGCATCAGCCCATAGTGGAAATCTTTGTGGAATGACTGTAGTTTGGTTATTTTTTTCCCCCTTGTACTGACACACTTTTAGATATAACTATTAAAGAAAGAATTATTAACCTGGCCTATTTTCATGATATTTTCTGTACCTTCTTCCTTTAACTAAAATCTGACTTTCCCCTAAGGATACTGCACCCAAGACAGCCCTCTCAGGTGGTGGTTCCTTCTCCCAGGCGCTTTGTAGCCCTTTCCCTAGAAGAACACTAGGAGGGTCCTCTGCATTACTGTGCATTCTTTGAAGTTTTTTGCTCCTGGTTTTGTCACTCCTTCTTATAATAATTACTCCTGTTTTAATTCTTGACAATTTCCATATCCACATATTCTAGACTCTCTTTCCCTTAGCCTCTTTTCCTCCTATCCCACTGCCATGGTCATGTCCTTGCCTGAATACTGTCATTACCGATGTCTTCACTCTTTGTATGATCACATTTTTAACAATCCCATTTTCTGGCCACCAGCAAAGAAGTCTTTCTAGCTCACTCACTCCCAATTCTTTGATCGCACCAGGAAGTAGTATCTGTCAATCCTCTTCCCTTTCTGTTTCCCCTCACTGCCTTCATTCCCTCACTTTATTCCATGCCCAATTTAGATACTGTGGTCCACTCCCATGGGTGCTCCTTTGCACATACTCCCAGTTTTATCTTATCTAATTCACTGTCCCTCTCCCATTAGAGCTATAGCCTGATTAAATCCAACTCTGTCAGTGCTATATCTGAAACCCTCCTGAAGGCTGAATAATTGTATTGAATTATCTCATTAAAAGACAGGCATTTCTTCTGAGCTCTAATGCTGCCCAAAATATAGGCATACCTCATTTCATTTTTCTTTCCTTTACTGAGTTTCACAGAAACTCATATTTTACATTTTTTTTTACAAATTGAAGGTTCGTGGAAACCCTGCATCGAGCAAGTCTATGATAGAAGCTTGACAAAAGTGGAAAAAAAAGGAAACTGTATAGAGACCAACATCAATATACCAAAAACAGAGCAATCTGAGACCACTTCATATGGGAATAAATAACAAATAACCATCTGCTTTCAGGGTTATGGTTTTACAGCCAATATAATAAGAATCATTGAGGGGGGAAGTTGTGTTATAGTATTCTCCCGGTTAAGAAGCAATCCTGATAGGGGCACCTGGGTGGCTCAGTGGGTTAAAGCCTCTGCCTTCGGCTCAGGTCATGATCCCAGAGTCCTGGGATCCAGCCCCATGTCTGGCTCTCTGCTCAGCAGGGAGCCTGCTTCCCTCTCTCTCTCTCTGCCTGCCTCTCTGCCTACTTGTAATCTCTGTCTATCAAACAAATAAATAAATAAAATCTTAAAAAAAAAAAGAAGCAATCCTGATAGATAAGATTAAAAAAAAAAAAAGTATTAAACTTACAGATAATGGAAATATTTGGCTGTTAAGAATAATTCACCCTCCCCCCAAAAAAGAATGACAATTTTCTAAGGATTACTGCTTGAGGATTATAGTTAAAATATTGACTTTTGTATTGAGAAGTATATGTCTACAAATCACATATTAAATATCTGACAATAAGGGCGCCTGGGTGGCTCAGTGGTTTAGGCCGCTGCCTTCGGCTCAGGTCATGATCTCAGGGTCCTGGGATCGAGTCCCACATCGGGCTCTCTGCTCGGCAGGGAGCCTGCTTCCCTCTCACTCACTCTGCCTGCCTCTCTGCCTACTTGTGATCTCTCTCTATCAAATAAATAAATAAAATCTTTAAAAAATAAATAAATAAATAAATATCTGACAATAAGATGTGTGACTCAAAGAGGAGGAGGGTACATTCTTTAATTACAATATTGCCCTTTGTATTTAGTTAATGAAGACAAATTACAAGCTTAGTTGAAACCTCTGTATGTAGATAAAAGGGAAATGAAGGTAACTATTAAAGTGGTATTAGAATTCTGCAGAAAGAGATGTATTCAAACATGAAGGGATTGAAATAGAAACTATGGAAATAATTCTCTTCTTGTCACCCTTAATCTAGGGTGGACCAACACTTCAGTAATCTGGCACCTACCCCAGAAATCAATCCCAAAGGAGAAACTTCTGGGTCAATCTTGTTTGAACTGACTGAATGTTAGCTACAAACTCACTTACCTACTTCCTTCTTTATTTATTTGGAAAAATACCTGATCTATATTTTTTCCATGTGGAACTTATAAATAAATGATAATAGAAGTTTGAAATTATAAATCTCTCTGACAAAGGGAAATAGATTAAACATCCTTTGTAATTTGATATTTTGTCTTGTGCTCACACATAAATACACTCTTTTCTATTGACATGGCAGTCAAATTTCTTCTAAGCCCCTCTCATGATAATCCTCTCCAGGCAGGGAGTCCTGTGTTGTCATAGTTAATAAGATAGCATATGATTTTATCCATTGCTCATTAAAAATTAGTTGAACAATCTTTCATTTGCTAAAATTACTATAATTCAAAGAAAAATTACCTTTAAGGCTGTTTTGAACTTCTAAAGCTACATCGAGAGCATTAAAGGGCAGAACTGGTTCATTGGCAATTTGCAAAATCACTTCTCCTGAGAGCTGAAAGAAAAAAAACACAAAAGATGCTAGCATTCAGTATTAAGGGCTTCTGATTTTTTTTTCCATTTTTTAATACATTCTTATGTAACCACAGCAGCAAAAACACAGAGGGTAAAATATCCATTTATAAGATATCTTTGCCTTTTAATTTTTTCCTTTTTTTTTTTCCCCAAGACATCATTTATCTGTTTGACAGAGAGAGAGAGAGAATGAAGAGAGACAGCACAAGCAGGGGGAGCAGCAGGCAGAGAGAAAGGGAGAAGCAGGTCCCCCGCTAAGCAGGGAACCCAACAGGCTCCTATCTCAGGACCCTAGGATCATGACCTGAGCCGAAGCCAGATGCTTAACTAACTGAGCCACCCAGATCCCCTCTTTCTGCTTTTTAAAAAAGATTTTATTTGTTTGAGAAACAGAGAGAGAGACAGCAGGGGAGGGGCAGAGGGAGAAGAGGAAGCAGACTCCCCACTGAGCATGGAGCCCTACACTCTGGGCCTGGATCCCAGGACCCTAGGACCATGACTGGAGCCAAAGACAGATCCTTAACCTACTAAGCCATCTAGGTACCCCAAGTTTTACTTTTCTATAAAGAAAAAAAAGCAGTGCATTTTTCATCTTTCAAAATAGTATAAAGGAATATAATATTTTCTTCTTTTTTAGCTAAAATATTAAGAAATAGCACCCTAGTTGAAGTTATAATATTTAAACTTTAAAACAATTCTTTATACAGCAGTTCAGAATGTCACACAATTAAAAAAAAAAAAACAAAACAGTAGAGAGAAGTAAATGAAAATCAATATCTGGTTAGGGGATTAAAGTAATACCCCAGACAAAATTAATGATCAATTTATTTCATTTAAAATATAATTTAGTCTGAATGAACAGATGGTTACCAGATGGTGGGCAAGGGGATGGATGAAATAGGTGATGGGGATTAAGGAGTGCACTTCTAATGAGGAACACTGGGTGTTGTTGTATGTAAGTACTGAATCACTAAATGGTACGCCTGAAACTAATACACACCGTATTAACTAACTGGAATTTTTTTTTTAATTTTTAATTTTTATTTTTTTAAAGATTTGATTTATTTGAGCATAGAGGGACAGTGAGAGGGAGAAGACTCTCTGGCTGAGCAGAAAGCCTGATGTGGGGCTCAATCCCGGCACCCTGAGATCATGACCTGAGCCAAAGGCAGACGCTTCACCAGCTGAACCACCCAGGCATCCCATAACGAACTGGAATTTAAAGAAAACTTAAGAAAAATAAATGAACTGTTGTTTTCATTAGGAACTAGAGAAAAAATAGAATAGAATTTAGTCTAAAAAATTCCATTAAAATCTTAGTTACTATTTTCCTTAATTCTTTACTCTATGTCTAATTACTTTTCCAAAAATCTATCAAAAGTAGTATCATTTATATGTCTTTGAGGTCCATGTTTAAATTAAAGTTAAACAAACTTTAATGACATCCTCAAAACTTATACCTAGGATTTTCATATATGCATATCCCCCCCACCATGCTCCAAAACTGTCTGAAAACCAACATATGCACCACAGCTGAACCAGCAAATGCTTTAAAGACTGAACAAATCATATGTATTCATATACATCTCAAAGGAACTTAGGGCTGGCAGCAAAAGCACTGTTATTCTCCCTCTCTTTCAACTGATATTTTATATTTACCTTGGTACAACAAATGTCCCTACATCTCTAATAACCCCGAAGCTGGCACAGAGGGAAATGTGATTGTGTTGATGTTATTAATGTACTATGAAATGTTGTTAGTAGATGAAAATATTGTCTTGTGAAACTACACAGGGGAATTAGCACACTAACTTGAGACATTATAGAATACATAAAAGATACAACTTACAAGGAAAAAATGATGTTAAATATTCAAATCTACATATTCAACAAGGGTCAAATTCCACATACTATTTAAAAGTTTTAATTCCCAGGTGTTTGCACAATTTAAGTCATGATAAAAATACAGCTCAATTAGACCTTCTTGTAAATGCTTGAAAAAAAAAATACATCTTTTAGAAAGAAAGAGGGAGAAGAAACAGTTTTGGTGTTCCTTTATTTCTTTGAGATATTTTTTTCCCAAAGGTAGTAACCACTTTTTCCCCGATGCCCATGTTTATTTGCAGAGTATTATCTCCAGAATAGTGATCACAAAAATCCTGGGAAACTGCCTACCCTGATTATGCTGTTTTTCAGGGGGAAAGCCTTATCTGCAATAGGTTGATATGAATTCTGCCTCTATTCCACCTCACTACATCCATATCATGTAAGAAACGCCGATATTTGGAAATAAATTATTTGTAAAAAGGAATTTTTTAAGAAGATTAAGAAGCATTACGGTTTCTTTTTTCAATTTGCACTGGATAATGGAAACTACAGAACAGACATGTTTTGTTTATAGGTTTGGAGTCTGGAATCCACACATTTTAAAGGATTAAAATGAAAGAATGGGGAGGGAGGAGAAAGGCAACTTCACAGTGTGCTGCTGAAGAAAGTCGTTTTTTGTTTTAAGAGTCATTTGGCAGCGCAAACAACTGGAATATAAGCCAGCCACCTCGCTATTTCTTTCAAAAGGAACGTGACAACAAATACTGGGACTTCTAAGGCACCTGGCTCGTGATAGAATGCTTAGACGAAATTGGCTTTACTTGCAGTTTCCTGAGCAAGAGGGAGATTTGCGTAGGTCTTGCCATGAAGTAGGAAAGATGACCCACACCCATCCTCTTCTCATCCACTCTGAATTCACTTATTCAGGCAAGCCAAAGCAATCATCCCTTTATTTATAAAAAGCCCCACTCTTTTCAAAGTGCTTTATACTTAAACATCTTATCTTGACAAACCCAAAGGTAGTTAGTGGGGGAATTCATTCTATGTTAAAAACATAGGCTTAAGTATAAAACTTACTGGGCTCTAGTCCAAGATGATAATATAGGAGGATCCTAACCTTATCTTGTCCCATGGACACACTGCATCTAGAGCTACACACAGGACAATTCCCTCTGAAGAAAAAAAAAAAATCTAATTGAACGATCCCTACACATTAGATAAACAAAAAAAGCCCCACTTTGAAATGTGTAAGAAAGACTGAGACACCCTCTGACTGTAAACACTACCACATCAGAGCAACCTACAATTGGGAGAAAACTACCAAGTTCCATTTTCTCCCTGAGGAGAGAGGCGTTTGGATCCAACATGGAGTGCTCTGCCTTTTAAGACTTCTGCCTGAGGGGCAGGCCCCAAAACACCTTGCCCCAAAAGCCAATGAGACTTGTGTCCATAAGACCTACAACACTATAGCAAACAAAGAAACAGCTCTTAAGGGGCTTCCCCTGGGCTTAGTGAAGAGGTAGCAAGCAAAAAATGCCTATATCCCAGTCTTCCCCTGAAATAGGTCAATTTACATATCTTAAAAGCTACAGCCTGAGAGTCAGGCTTCTAATTTAACACACATCTAGGTGTCAAATGCAATTTTTTCTGGAAACTGAGGAGGCTGGCAGGTGCCATCTTCACCATCTTCATCTTCACATTCTCTCTCTGCCCTGTTCCAGGTCACCAGTGTCTCCTGAAAAGGAGCTTGTGCCCCTGTCTGGTACCCAGGTTTTGTAGCTGCTACCCAGAATATGCACCCCTTGATTGCCCGGCTCTGGTGGCCCAGAGTTCTTGAGTTTGAATTCCTGGAAGACTATAGTAAACAAAAACAAAAACAAAAAACACCTCTTGATCAGCTATCCCCGCAGGGCTCAGTGCAAAATGAGCAGAGAGAAATGACAATCTCCCAGTCCTTCCCTGAAAGAGGTCTATTTGCATATTTTATAACTGCTGCCTGAGGGTTAGGTGCCTAATACAACTTGCATCTCCCCAGAGAACAGAGAAGCCAATAGACATGATTTCAGCATTCTCCCTATAGCCTGCTCCAAACAACCAATATCATCCTGGAAGGAGTTTATATACATATCCGGCACCCCAGTTTTTGCAGCTGCCACCCAAGGGACACACCTCTTGAATCCTGGCTATGCAGGCAAGTGGAGCTTGAATTCACGAGTTTCAAAGGACCTTAGCAAGCAAAGAAATGCTTCCTAATTGGCTGTCCCTCTAGGGCTCAGCATTTAGGAAGCCAATAGAAGGAGTGTCTGAGTGGCTCAGTTGATTAAACATCTGTCTTCAGTTCATGTGAGGATCCCAGGGTCCTGGGATGGAGCCCTGTATGGCGCTGTGGGGAGCCTGCTTCTCCCTCTTCCTCCATAGATCCCCCTTCTTGTGCTCTCTCTCACTTTCTCTCTCAATAAATAAATAAAGTCTAAAAGAAAAAAAAAAAAAGAAGCCAACAGAAATGCCTTTTTCTTAGTCTTTCTCTGAAAGAGTTTTATTTGAATACTTCAAAAGCTTCTGCCTGAGAATCTTGTTTCCAATCAGCTTGCATCTAGTTGCTGACTGAAATTCTCCCCTTTGCGACACCAACAGGTCTTGGCACACACTCAACTACTGTAAGCCAAATCACAAAGGTTTTAGAGAAAACCAAGAGCTAGAGCCAGGCTGACTAATACAGTTTGTCTCCTATACAAGACAATTCCATCAAGAATAGGAATGGTAGTTTTTATGTAATGCACAGAAAACAACACAGACAATGAGGAAAAGTGAAGAAATAGAGAAATATGTTCCAAACAAAAGAATAAGATAAAACTCCAGAAACAGACCTTAATGAAATGGAGATGAATGATTTACTTGATAAAGAGTTCAAAGTAATTAGTTTGCTCACGAGTATAAGAAGAACAATTCACTAGCAAAGTGAGAATTTCAATAAAGATAAAATATTTAAAGAGTATCAAACAAATCATAGAACAGAAGAATAGAATAACTAACTGGATAATCCAGTAGATGATTTCAATAGCAGACAAGATCAAGCAGAAGAAAAGATCAGCAAACTCAGAGATATGACTTCATCTAATCAGAAGAACAAATAGAAAAAAATAAAATAAAATAAAATAAAAAAGAGAAGGCAGCTTAAGAGACTTGTGGGATACCATCAAACAGATCAATATTCACATTCTAGAGGTCCCAGAAGGAGAAAAGAAAGAGAAAGGGACAGAAAACTTTAAAAACATCTTTTAAATTTTTTTTTAATTTTTATTTGAGTATAGACAACACACAGTGTTACATTAGTCTCAGGTGTACAACATAATTATTGCACAACTCTATACCTTATTGTTCACCACAAGTGTAGCTACAATCTGACACCATACAATGCTAATATAATATCATTGACTATATTCCCCGTGCTATACATTTTAATTCCCATGACTTATTCACTGCCTGTATCTCCCACTCTCATTCACCTATTTTGTCCATTCCCCTAACCCCCTTCCCTCGGGCAATCATCAGTTTATTCTCTGTATTAGAAGTATGATTCTTTTTGTTTCCTTTTTCATTTGTTTTATTTCTTAGACTCCACATACAAGTGAAATCATAAGTTTTAGAAAGCTTAAAGAAATAATGGGTAGGACACCTGGATGGCTCAGTGAGTTTAACATCCAACTCTTGATTTTGGCTCAGGTCCTGAACTCAGGATCATGAGACTAAACTCCAGATTGCCCCAGGTCAGGTCCTGGCTCCACAGAGAGTCTCCTTGAGATTCCCATTCTCCCTCTGCCCCTCCCCCCAACTAACACTTTTGTGTGTGTACACTCTCTCTTTCTAAAATAAATAAATCTTAAAAAAGAGAGAAATAATTCCCTAACTTGTAAGATCCAAATAACATAAATTTAACATAAATAAATGTTATCCAAATAACATAAATCCAAAAAGAACCACACCAAAACACATTATAATTAAATTGTCAAAGTTACAAGCAAAGAGAGAATGTTAAAAGAAGCAAAATGAAAAACAACTTGTTATATATAAGAGAAATTCTGTAAGACTATCAGTAGATTTTTCTAGAGTAACTTTTCAGACCAGGAGAGACTGGGATAATATATACAAAATGCTGAAGATGGCGGGGAAGTAGGAGGAGGCACCATTTCAACCTGTACCCTAAAGTGAGCTGATTACCTACCAAAGAACTCCGACCACCCATGAAATCAGCCTGAGACCAGCATTATACACGTCTGGATATCTACTGGAGCAGAAGACGCCAGTGGCAGGTAAAGCAGACTGGGAGCATCGGACTGATATCGGAAGATAAACAAAAGGGGGAGGGAGCCACCAGAGGTGACCGATTGGAAAGTAACACCCCAACACGAGAGTGCTCTGTGTCTGGGGACCAGCATTAACTTGGAGTCTGGTTGAAAGCACTCAAAAAACAAACAGCAAAGGATCACGGGGGGTAATAGTGGGAACCTGGGCGCTTAGGGTCAGGGACCTAAGTCCCCGGACCCAGGACAGCCTCCCCTGGTGCGGAGCCAGAGAGAGTGCAGCGGAGAAATCAGGTCTCTGTCCCTGAGCCGCCAGTGCGCCTGAACGCCAGCGCGCCCGAACGCCAGCGCGCCCGAGAACGAGTGGGGTCTGGCTCCCGTGAGGGGCTGGGAGCCTGGCCAGACGGCAATCCTGAAATGCGCGCGTCCCACACGCTCCCTTGGGATAGGTGCTCATAGGCGCTAGCCTGGAGCTCTGGCAGCCGGAAAAACCAGACATTCCCAGCCCAGGACAGCGGGAAAATCTTAGTGTGCGATCTCTGCTCGGAACCTCTCTGGTGGTCTGGAGCTGCCTAGACAGCCACCGCTGCCCTGGTTTTGGGCACAACGAGGAGCTCCTGCATCCCCAGGGACAGTGACCCAGAACCAACTCTGCCAGCAGCTTTTGCAAAACAGTCTGAGGCTTCTCTCTGAGAGGGAGGTTGGGGTGCTGTTTGCTCTCCTCTAAACCTCCAAAAACCATCAAAAGCTGTCAAGGGGAGAGAAAGCAGATGAAAGAACATAAAAACCCCCAGAGAACAAAAGGCTGAAAAAAACAGTTTCCTTAAAAAAAAAAAAAAGAGCTCACCCCCTTGAGGGGAGCGGGAGGACCTAACTCAGGGAACAAACATCATTGTCTGAAAAACCATGTGTCAGGCCCCTCCCCCAGAAAACCAACCAGGAAGGAAGAAAAAAAAAAAAAAAAGACTACAAGAGAACACCCACCACTACTTCATAAATACAACTTTTATTTTTAACTCTTTACCAATATTCTGGTTCTTTTTTTTTTATATACATACAGATAATTTTTTAACCTATTTACCATCACACTGAGATGTCCAGTACATCAAATTCTTTAATAACCTTCTAACCTGAACTTTTTGATACATACACCCATGTTTTTCTTTTGTTTTTCTATTTTTTAATTCTTTTTAAATTTTAACTTAGTTTAGTCTAGTTTATTCTTTTTTAATTTTTATTTTCTACTATACATATAGAGTTAAACTTCAAGGTAATCCCCTTTCCCCAATCAATGCTACCCCTATAGGCAAACCAGTTTCTAATCCCCCTGTAACTTAGGAAAGTTGAGTCCCTTAACAAAAACATCAAGATACATCCAAGAATCAAAATAACCTTCCTCGCCCACACTGAGAATTTATAACCACTCTCCCAATTTTTCCTTCTGTCAGTGTTTCTGTGAATTTGTGTTTGTCCTGATAATATATAAATCTTATACTTGGGGTTCTTTCTGATGAGGTTCTTCCCTTTTTTTTTGCTTATATATACATATTTTTTTCTCTTGTCATATACTTTTATCACTCTTTTTGTCTGTCTGTTTTTGTTTGTATACTCCACAAATCTTACCTTGTGGCCCATTTGGGCTGAGCCTTCTCTTTTATCTTCCCTTTTTTCCCTATATCTCTCTCTCTTTTTTTTTCCTCTTTTCTTTCCCCTTTTTTTTTTCTTTCTTCTTCTCTATTTCTTTTTCTTTTCTTTTTTCTCTCATTTGGGTGGGGAATCCTGATTGCACAGAAGCGTTCCAGGGTACACATTGACTGCACCACAATCCATAAGTCCAGCTGCATCTGTTTAGTCATCTCTTACCAAAATGACTAGGAGGAGGAATACCCAACAGAAGAAAAATCAGAGGATGGGCCTTCTGCAACAGAGCTAATGGCTATCGACATAGACAATATGTCAGAAAAGGAATTCAGACTAACAATTATCCAGGCAATAGCTAGGTTGGAGAAAGCCATGGATGACCAAACAGAATTGATTAGGGCAGAACTGAAAGCCACCAGGGATGATGTTCACAATGTTAGGGCAGAACTGAAAGCCACCAGGGATAATGTTCAAAATGCTCTCAATGAGTTCCAATCCAATCTAAATTCTCTAAAAGCTAGGGTAACTGAGACAGAAGATAGAATTAGTGATCTGGAGGACAAACGGATAGAGAGAAAGGATCAGGAGGAAGCCTGGAACAACAGCTCAGAAGCCACGAAAACAGAATCAGGGAAATAAACGATGCCATGAAACGTTCCAACGTCAGAATTACTGGAATCCCTGAAGGGGAAGAAAAAGAAAGAAGTCTAGAAGATACAGTGGAAGAAGTTGTCTATGAAAATTTTCCCAATCTCATGAATGGAAACAACGTTCATGTACTAGAGGCAGAAAGATTTCCTCCCAAGATTTTAGATTCTCGAAAGTCCTCACGGCACCTTATAGTTAGAATGGGGAATTATGTTTCAAGAGAGACCCTCTTAAAAGCAGCTAGGACAAAGAAGCTTCTTACATACAGAGGAAGGCCCATTAGAATAACGTCAGACCTTTCCACAGAGACCTGGAAAGCCAGGAAGGGCTGGCAAAATATATTCAGAGCACTAAATGAGAAGAACATGCAACCAAGAATACTCTATCCAGCAAGACTGACATTTAAAATGGATGGAGAGATAAAGAGTTTCCAAGACCGGCAAGGCTTAAAAGACTATGCAACCACCAAGCCGACACTGCAGGAAATATTAAGGGGGGTCCTATAAAAGAGAAAAAATCCTAAGAATATCATTGAACAGAAATATAGAAACAATCTATAGACAGAAAGAGTTCAAAGGCAACACGATGTCAATAAAAACCTATCTCTCAATAATCACTCTCAATGTGAATGGCCTAAATGCGCCCATAAAATGACACAGGGTTGCAGATTGGATAAAACGACAGGACCCATCCATATGTTGTCTACAAGAGACCCATTTTGAACCTAAGGATACACCCAGACTGAAAGTGAAGGGATGGAGAAGCATCTTTCATGCCAATGGGCCTCAAAAGAAGGCCGGGGTAGCAATTCTCATATCAGATAAATTAGATTTTAAACTAAAGACTGTAGTCAGAGATACAGAAGGACACTACATAATTCTTAAAGGGACTATCCGCCAAGACGATCTAACAATTGTGAATATCTATGCCCCCAATATGGGAGCACCCAATTACATAAGAAAACTATTAATCAAGATAAAGAGTCATATTGATATGAATACAATAATAGTAGGGGATCTTAATACGCCTCTCTCAGAAATAGACAGATCATCGAAGCAGAAAATTAATAAAGAAATAAGAGCATTGAATGAAACATTGGACCAGATGGACCTCATAGACATATACAGAACATTCCACCCTAAAACAACAGAATACTCATTCTTCTCAAGTGCACATGGAACCTTCTCCAGAATAGACCACATACTGGGTCACAAAGCAGGACTCAACCGATACCAAAAGACTGACATTATTCCCTGCATATTCTCCAATCACAATGCTTTGAAACTGGAGCTCAATCACAAGGAAAAGTTCAGAAGGAACTCAAACACCTGGAAGCTAAAGACCACCTTGCTTAACAATGCTTGGATCAACCAGGAGATCAAAGATGAACTTAAACAATTCATGGAAACCAATGAGAATGAAGACACCTCGGTCCAAAACCTATGGGATACAGCAAAGGCGGTTCTAAGGCGGAAATACATAGCCATCCAAGCCTCCCTCAAAAACATTGAAAAATCCAGAATACACCAGCTGTCTCTACACCTTAAAGAACTGGAGAATCAACAACAAATCAAACCAACTCCACATGCAAGAAGGGAAATAATCAAGATTAGAGCAGAGATCAATGAGGTAGAAACGAGAGATACAGTAGAACGTATCAATGAAACTAGAAGCTGGTTTTTTGAAAGAATCAATAAGATCGATAAACCATTGGCCACACTAATCCAAAAGAAAAGAGAGAAAGCCCAAATTAATAAAATGATGAATGAAAAGGGAGAGATCACAACTAACACCAAGGAAATAGAAACAATCATCAGAAATTATTACCAACAGTTACATGCCAATAAGCTAAGCAACCTAGATGAAATGGATGCATTCCTGGAAAGCTACAAACTCCCAAAATTGAACCAGGAAGAAATTGACAACCTGAATAGACCGATATCTAGTAATGAGATTGAAGCAGTGATCAAAAACCTCCCAAAAAACAAGAGCCCAGGACCTGACGGATTCCCTGGGGAATTCTACCAAACTTTCAAAGAAGAAATAACACCAATTCTCCTGAAGCTGTTCCAAAAAATTGAAGCAGAAGGAAAACTGCCAGACTCTTTTCATGAAGCCAGCATTACCCTGATCCCCAAACCAGGCAAACACCCTACCAAAAAGGAGAATTTCAGACCAATATCACTGATGAATATGGATGCAAAGATTCTCAACAAGATCCTAGCAAACAGGATCCAGCAGCACATTAAAAGATTATCCACCATGACCAGGTGGGATTCATCCCTGGGTTGCAAGATTGGTTCAACATTCGCAAATCAATCAGTGTGATAGAACACATCAATAAGAGAAGAGAGAAGAACCACATGGTCCTCTCAATTGATGCAGAAAAAGCATTTGACAAAATCCAGCATCCGTTCCTGATGAAAACGCTTCAAAGTATAGGGATAGAGGGAACATTCCTGAACTTCATAAAATCTATCTATGAAAGACCCACAGCAAATATCATCCTCAATGGGAAAAAGCTTGCAGCCTTCCCGTTGAGATCAGGAACACGACAAGGATGCCCACTCTCACCACTCTTGTTCAACATAGTATTAGAAGTTCTAGCAACGGCAATCAGACAACAAAGAGAAATAAAAGGTATCCAAATTGGCAAGGAAGAAGTCAAACTCTCTCTCTTCGCAGATGACATGATTCTTTATATGGAAAACCCCAAAGACTCCACCCCCAAACTACTAGAACTCATACAGCAATTCAGTAACGTGGCAGGATACAAAGTCAATGTACAGAAATCAGTGGCTTTCTTATACACTAACAATGAAAATACAGAAAGGGAAATTAGAGAATCGATTCCATTTACTATAGCACCAAGAACCATAAGATACCTGGGCATAAACCTAACCAAAGAAGTAAAGGACCTGTACTCGAGGAACTACAGAACACTCATGAAAGAAATTGAAGAAGACACAAAAAGATGGAAGACTGTTCTATGCTCTTGGATTGGAAGAATAAACATTGTTAAAATGTCTATACTGCCTAGAGCAATCTATACTTTTAATGCCATTCCAATCAAAATTCCACCGATATTTTTCAAAGAGCTGGAGCAAATAATCCTAAAATTTGTATGGAGTCAGAAGAGACCCCGAATTGCTAAGGAAATGTTGAAAAACAAAAACAAAACTGGCGGCATCACGTTACCCGATTTCAAGCTTTACTACAAAGCTATGATCACCAAGACAGCGTGGTACTGGCATAAAAACAGACACATAGACCAGTGGAACAGAGTGGAGAGCCCAGATATGGACCCTCAACTCTATGGTCAAATAATCTTCGACAAAACAGGAAAAAATATTCAATGGAAAAAAGACAGTCTCTTCAATAAATGGTGCTGGGAAAACTGGACAGCGATATGTAGAAGAATGAAACTCGACCATTCTCTTACACCATACACAAAGATAAACTCAAAATGGATAAAAGACCTCAATGTGAGACAGGAATCTATCAGAATCCTAGAGGAGAACATAGGCAGTAACCTCTTCGATATCAGCCACAGCAACTTCTTTCAAGATATGTCTCCAAAGGCCAAGGAAACAAAAGCAAAAATGAACTTTTGGGATTCATCAAGATCAAAAGCTTCTGCACAGCAAAGGAAACAGTCAACAAAACAAAGAGGCAACCCACGGAATGGGAGAAGATATTTGCAAATGACAGTACAGACAAAAGGTTGATATCCAGGATCTATAAAGAACTTCTCAAACTCAACACACACAAAACAGATAATCATATCAAAAAATGGGCAGAAGATATGAACAGACACTTCTCCAACAAAGACATACAAATGGCTATCAGACACATGAAAAAATGTTCATCATCACTAGCCATCAGGGAGATTCAAATTAAAACAACATTGAGATACCACCTAACACCAGTTAGAATGGCCAAAATTAGCAAGACAGGAAACAACATGTGTTGGAGAGGATGTGGAGAAAGGGGAACCCTCTTACACTGTTGGTGGGAATGCAAGTTAGTGCAGCCACTTTGGAGAACAGTGTGGAGATTCCTGAAGAAATTAAAAATAGAGCTTCCCTATGACCCTGCAATTGCACTGCTCGGTATTTACCCCAAAGATACAGATGTAGTGAAAAGAAGGGCCATTTGTACCCCAATGTTTATTGCAGCAATGGCTACGGTCGCCAAACTGTGGAAAGAACCAAGATGCCCTTCAACGGATGAATGGATAAGGAAGATGTGGTACATATACACGATGGAGTATTATGCCTCCATCAGAAAGGATGAATACCCAACTTTTGTAGCAACATGGACAGGACTGGAGGAGATTATGCTGAGCGAAGTAAGTCAAGCAGAGAGAGTCAAGTATCATATGGTCTCACTTATTTGTGGAGCATAACAAATAACATGGAGGACATGGGGAGATGGAGAGGAGAGGGAGTTGAGGGAAACTGGAAGGGGAGATGAACCATGAGAGACTATGGACTCTGAAAAACAACCAGAGGGTTATGAAGGGGTGGCGGGGGGTGGGGGTGGGGGGGTGGGGTGGGAGGTTGAGGAACCAGGTGGTGGGTAATAGGGAGGGCACGTACTGCATGGAGCACTAGGTGTGATGCCAAAACAATGAACACTGTTATACTGTAAATAAACAAAACAAACAAACAAAATATATATATATATATATATACAAAATGCTAAAAGAAAAAGAAAAAAAGCCAACCAAGAATATTCTGCCCAGCAAATTTGTCCTTTAGCACTGAAGGAGAGATACAGAGTTTTTCAGACAAGCAAAAGCTGAAGAAATTCACCCCTACTAGACCAGTCTTACAAGAAGTGTTAAAAGGAACTCTTCAATCTGAAACAAAAGGATGATAATGGGAAAACGTGGAAGGATAAATTTCACCAATAAAGACAAATAGTTAAATCCAGAATAGTCTAATTTTAATGGTGGTAGATAAATCACAAAAACCAAGTATAAACTGAAAGACAAAAATATTAAAAATAACTACCATAAGTTTTTAATGTATATAAGTTAATGATGTAAATTGTGGCACCAAAAACATAACATGTGGGGGGAGTAGGAAAGTAAAAATATCAAGTTTTAGTGTGCATTTGAATTTAAGTTGTTATCAGCTTAACACAGACTATTGTAAATTTAAGATGCTTTATATAATAAGTCTTATGGTAACAACAAAGGACAAACCTATAATAGATACACAAAAATAAAGATAGCAATTGAAGTACACCACTAGAGAAAATAATTAAATCACAAAGGAAGAGAGCAAGAGAAGAAGAAAGAAACAAAAGAATTTTAAAACAGCCAGAAAACAACTAACAAATGGCAATAGTAAGTGTATGACTGGGGTGCCTGGGTAGCTCAGTCATTAAGTGGTTCCACTCAGGTCATGATCCCAGGATCCTCGGATCAAGTCCCGCCTCAGGCTCCTGCTCAGCAGAGAGCCTCCTTCTCCCTTGCCCACTCCCCCTGCTTATGTTCGCTCTCTTGCTGTGTCTCTCTCTGTCAAATAAATAAATAAAATCTTTAAAAAAATAGTAAGTCTATGCCTGTCAATAATTACTTTAAATGTCTAGTGGGCTAAATTTTCCAATGAAAAGACATAGAGTGGCTGAATGGGTAAAAACACAAGGCCCAGCTATATACCATCCACAAGACACTCACTGAAGCTTTAGGGACACACCCAGACTGAATGTGAATGGAGGGGGAAATAGTAAGTTCCACATGAACAGAAATCCAAAGAAAACAGGGGCAGCTTAATTTATATAAGATTGAGACAGGAATAGGAGACAAAGAAGGTCATGATACAATGATAAAGGAGAAACCAACAAGAGGATATAAAATTTATAAATATTTATGCACTCAACATAGGAGCATCTAAATACATAAAGTAAATATTAACAGACCCAAAGAAAGAAACGAGCGATACAATAACAGTAGGGGACTTTAGTATCCCTTTCAACATCGGATACATCATCCAAGCAGAAAATCCATAAGGAAACATTGGATTTAAACTAGACGTTTGACCAGATGGACCTCACAGACATTTAGAGAACATTCTGTCCAACAGCAGTAGAATACACATTCTCCTCGAGGGCCCATGAAACATTCTCCAAGATAGATCAGGTGTTAGACCACCAAAAAAGTCATAAGATAAAAAAGAAGATAAAAATCATACCAGTGTCTTTTCTGATCATGATGCTTTGAAACTAGAAATCAATGGCAAGGTGAAAACTAAAATTCACAAATATGTCAAGATTTAAGGTGGCAAAGTATCTCATTGGCTTAGGCAGCTGAGGTGCATGACCTCGACAATTGCATGATCCTTGACAGCAAGAGCTGTGTGGCACCCTGACTGGCTGGAATGGCTATTGGGCTTCTCAGAGGAAAGGGAACAGGGCATGGTGGGAGTGGTGGCCAGAGCCAGCTGTGTTGCTGGCTACAGGTGCCTGCATCATGACAGGGCCACCTGCTGGTGCACACACACTGGCAAAAGCCCTGGCCAGCAGCAGGGACTGGGGCCAACTGTGGGTGCATACGTAGCTGCAGGACATGGGCAATCAGAGGGTACCCAGGTGGTTGCAGAAGCTCGTTGAAGTCCCAGGCACTTTGGAGGATCTAGTAAGCAGAGTCGGTGCCAGCAGCAGCAGGTGTGCCCTCCAGGGGCTATTTGCAAGTGCCAGCAGCAGTACAGGTCCATGACAGGGTTCAGGACTGGCTTCAGGCACACACACAGCTGTGGGGGTTTGGCTGTCAGTGTGCACTCATGTGGTCACAGAGGCTAGCCAGATGTGCACACATACTAAAGGCCAGTTACAGAAACTGGAACCAGCTGTATGCATGTGCAGGTCTTCACAGGGACTACTTGCTGGTACACAGAGGTGCAGGCCAGTGACAGGAGTCAGGGCCAGGTCCTTTGTGTAAGTCCAAATGGTTACTCATCTGGTCAGTCATTCTGCTCTATTTGTGCCTGCAATGAGAACCCTTTCTGACTAGGGTGTTTCTTCTTGGCACTGAGTATCGCAGGTCTGGGGGACAGAATAATGCAGGCAAAATGAAGCTGCTCTTCCTACCCTTTTTGTGTGGTTATTCTCAGATTATTTTGCTCTGTTATTTTGCTGAAACTTCTTAGGTGGACTCTTGAGATCTCCCAAAGCTATTTTCATTCTTGGACAGCTGTCTAATTGTTCTTTGTGGGAAGATGGAGGCCAGCATCTTCTGCCCTGCCATCTTGGTGACGTCACACCCCCAAGCAAAGGATAAAGGAAGAATGCATTAGAACCATAATGACAACAAAATAATTTTATAGAAAAGTGTTCAAAAAATAAAAGGATTATTATATCGAAAAAATTAGTTAACAAACCCACACTGCAAAGGCTTTCTTTCCTCTCTCACTAGGTAATATTGATATTTCTGGAGTTATTAGTTTCATTGGTATTAGGCAAGATTATATTATTGAAAGATAATAATCACTAGTATAATCTTCTTCTAGATTTTAAGGGTAATAAAGGCAAATTATATTTTGCCATATAAAAGTTTTTTCTTTCTTTAACCTAAAATAATTTTAGTTGTACTTAAAGGTTTAGAAGACTGTGTTTAGAAACTTAACAAAGGAAAATATACATACAAACACACACATGTAATTTTTGGTTAAACTTTGTAATAGTATGTTGCTTTATCACTGTGCAGGAAGGTATTTTTATATTCTTCAATTTTGCCAAAAATCTTTCCCTTACCTGTCTAGATGGAAAAAAAGATATTTACAAAACTATGACTATCTGCGGTAGGAACACTTCTCCTCCCCAATTATTATATCTCATCGCCAATAGGATGACTGTGTCAGTAATGATTGCTTTGAATGAATTTATTTAATTCATTAACAACAGACTTGGACAAAGCAGATTTATTAAAGCAATATCAATATCATAGTTCTATAATGTAATTTTTTGTTATAGGCAGAGACACTTGATAAACATGTGATTTGTTCCATTTCTTTAATTCCAAATTAAAACAACCATAGTTTATGCCTCACACCTAAGCCATAAGTTCAGCTACCGTTGTGGGATTGTTTTTATGCCTTCAGGCAGACTTACGGTGCAATCTAGCCCCACTCTAGAAGGTAGTGCTGTGAGATAATTATAACACCTACTTTATAGGTTAGTGTGAGGAAGAAATTGAGAAAGCCTGGGATGCTACGGCATGGTGTGACATAATAGGACACATAGTAGATGAAACATGAACCATCTCTCTAGTATCTACTGAGCTTTTATCGTCACTGTGAAATTGGGAGATAAAAGAAATATAAGACAGTTTCTCCCCTTATGATTTTCCTCCCTGAGAGAGACAAGTCATATCACTTTCACACAACTGGAAAAAGTTAACAGTGGAAAATTTAGTAAACATGAATCTTTTGTTTCCTAGAAAGCTCCATTTTCTCTTCCACTTTAAACATACAATGGAAAAAAAATAAAAATATAATGGGATTCTGCCACATGTACAGATTTGGGGTTCAAGAAATTAAGAGTGTAAAGGGGGAAGATATTACAGATGAGGGGACTAAAATGAGCAAAAACCATGTGGCAGAAAGCAGCACAGATTTTTAGAGAAATATGAAGAAACCAGTGCAACTGGAGTGGAGTTCTTGGTAAGTGGGAAATAAGTTTGTTTGTGGGGTATGCAGTGAGGAGTCAGAAAACCCTAAAACTCAACCAAGGCATATGACCATGATTCAGTGATCTATAGGGAGTCCTTCCCCTATTCCCTTAACTTTCAGGGCACAGGCACTAGCTAATAAATTATGGTCTGGTGAAAATCTTCATGAAATGATTTTGTGGTATATGGTGCACTTTGGGCTGTTATGTTCATCGTGAATCGACCTGACTCTGATTTATGCCACTTTAAAGTAGAAAACCCCAAATTTAGCAACAAATGCTCTGTGGATAACAAACCTCAGGGCAGCCAGCTATGGACAAGGGGCCTCCATCTCCCTGCGGGTGAGCAGAGCAAGCAGCAACCTTCCAGTTCTCAGGATTGCTTTCCATAATTGTGATGTCATCAGAGGGAAAACAGCAAGGATGGACTCCTGACATACCCAGCCTATTTTCTCAGCAAGAAGATAAAGTAAATGGTACCACACAATATTAGCACGCAAAATCTCTATACCCCTAACATGGCTAAAATTCCATATTAAGATTCTCATTGCCTGTCATTCAAAATACTCCACAAACTCCCTCACTGATCTTAATATCTGCCTCTAATCCTTTCTCCACATTACAGCCAGAGCTATATAGTTATCTATTCAAAATATATTCTTATACACCCCCCAAAAAAACACCTGCCTATGTCACCTCCTTTCTACTGCTTTTACTTAGCTAGGAAAATTGATAGGAGGCAACATTCAACTCAAAAACCTATGATCTGACAAGTCTATTTACAGAAAAAAATTACTTGAGAGTAAAACTGTCTTAGAAAATCAAGGACTTCTATATATTGCCCACAACTATCAAAGCATATCACTCCAGACCAAACTTAAATCACAGAAACCAGTGCACAAAACTTAAATGCCACACCCACTCCCTTGGTGCTAACAGAGACAACTCTGTTAACAGCTGGCATGTGAACGTGAAGATACCCAGTCACCTTGGAAGGGAGCTCCAGTGGTTGTCAAAAGGCAGCTCGAGGGCTGCTTTCTATGGAGAGGTTTGGACGATGTTTGGAGGCCTTGCCAGAGACCTGTGCCCACTGTTCTGCACGTACATCTGTGACACTCAAAAGTAGGGGGACTTATTTCACTAAGCATGATACGCTCTAGTTCCATCCACGTCGTCGCAAATGGCAAGATTTCATTTCTTTTGATGGCTGCATAGTATTCCATTGTGTATATATACCACATCTTCTTGATCCATTCATCTGTTGATGGACATCTAGGTTCTTTCCATCATATGATCTCCCTGATATGAGGACATGGAGAAGCAACATGGGGGGGTAGGGGGATAGGAGAAGAATAAATGAAACAAGATGGGATTGGGAGGGAGACAAACCATAAATGACTCTTAATCTCACAAAACAAACTGGGGGTTGCTGGGGGGAGGTGGGATTGGGAGAGGGGGAGCGGGCTATGGACATTGGGGAGGGGAGGTGAACCATAAGAGACTATGGACTCTGAAAAACAACCTGAGGGTTTTGAAGGGTCAGGGGTGGGAGGTTGGGGGAACAGGTGGTGGGTGATGGGGAGGGCACGTTTTGCATGGAGCACTGGGTGTTGTGCAAAAAGAATGAATACTGTTACGCTGAAAAAATTAATAAAAAGGGAAAAAAAAAAAAGTAGGGGGAGACAAGAGATGGGAAAATAGCTATGGAATTCCTAAGCTTCCAGGAAAGAAACAGCTGAAGATCCCACCCTTTCCTTCTTAAGATTTCAAAGACATTAAAATAGTTTGATGAACTGCCTCAAATGAAGTCACCTTGATGCAAATTAAAAAAAAAAAAAAAATTCTTTGTGGAACGCCAAAAGCTACTGGGAGAGAAATTCATTTTAAGGAGGAGAAGGATTTTTAACCAAGAGAAATAAATGGGATATTTGGTTCTTAAAACTGGAGGTCATTATTAGGAATTCCCTGGGATGGATCCTGTCTGGGCCATGGGCCTAGTGCAGGGATAAGTGTGGGTGGTAGACTCAGGAACCCCATGTGGCTGTGCAGTGAGATGCCCACAGATATATACCACTGGAGGAGAGAAAGCCCTTTTCTCGCCAACACTCTGAGAAACTGCTGTTAAAGTTGTCACCACATGCCCTACAACTACGAAGGGCTGAACACACATCCTGGCACTGGTTTGGGGGCTGGCTTGTGCATTCACTGCACAGCCGCTGCAGCTGGCATATTCTGCAAAAACTCTCTGCGTCCCTGGGGGCCATGATGGGAAATTGATGAGCTATGGAATAAAGAAAAGGAGGCATAAACAGGGTATGTCTCCACAGTAATTTAATTTGATTATTAAATAGATGGGCCAAATAAAATATCCCCTAAACGGATGAAGGTCTATTTTTTAATAAATATACACTAACCACCCACAAATGAAAGGGCATTAAAGAACTAAGAAGACAACCTCTGTTGGCAAAACACTAATTGATTAGGAATACAAGCTCCCTGATACTAATCCTCCTTTCCAGCCTCTGATCCTGCTGTAAGCCCCATCTCCTCTCTGTGTACTTAACCTAATTCTGACTACTCTACCATGATTCTACCATGAGCCTTCCTTTGGTTTCCCTCAGAAACAGATTGTGAGAAAAAATCTGAGTACAAGTGTTCACTGAGAGGAGAGGGTAGCGGTATGAGGAGAGGCAAGACAGAGAAGACAGCCAATACAACGCAGGAGTTACAAGTCAGGAGTTACTCTGTGTGACTGGAACTTAATCCTGCTGGGAACAATCCGAAAGCCAAAATAAAATAGGTTCCTCAGAATTTTCCAAGGTTGCTTCTGTGGAGGCAAAGAAAAACAAGGCCGTATCAACCTCAAGTCTAGCCCTAACATCGCCCTCCCCTCCATAAAACTGAAGGAGGCTGAGGCAGAAAAAAATGGAAACAAAGTTAAACCTAAATCTCACTAACAAGAACGCTTGTTAGGAGAAATGTGACATTCCACTAGGAAACTCCCAACTGTTGTCATGTTAGTGCCTCATCAGAGGAAGAAACGGCCTTGACTTGATAATAACCAGGCCTCCAATATCCTGACAGTCTTCTTTACCCTGATAGCCCTTCTGAACATCCCCTTTGTCTTCACCTACTGCTGAGCCAGCAGTCGTGGTCTAATTACCTACTGCCGAGTCCATCCCTCCTCTGCCTTTAAAAACTCTGACTGCAATCCGGTTCAGGGTCCAAGTCCCTACTCTGCTGTGTCGAGTATACTTGGGCCCAAGCTTAAGCTTGTCAAATAAACCCTCGTGTGATTGCATCAGTGTTGGCTCCTTGGTGGTCTCTCGGACACGAAAATTTGGGCATAACAGCTTCATGGAGGTATTAAATCTTTAACTCTTCTGGACTGTTGTACGTGGACAGCTCTCCACTGCACAAGAAAACCTCAGGCAAAAAGATGGAAATATGTTGCTAATAGAATGCCTCTTTTCTATGCCTAGACCACAAAAGTAATTGTTATAAGGTTTTTTGTGGTTTTTTTTGGTAAATTTTATTTATTTGAAAGAGAAAGCAAAAGAGGAGTGGGGGAGTAGGGAGGGCAGCAGGAGAGAGATAAGCAGACTCCCCGCTAAGCAGGGAGCCCAATGAGGGGCTCCATGAAGGACCCAGGGTCATGACTGAGGCAAAGGCAGATGTGTAATCTACTGAGCCACCCAAGCACCCCAAAATTTTTTTCAGTGTTGATACCTTTCCTTTTTCACTGAGTGTCATCACCAATCTGTTATTATATTGTAGCAGAAAAGATATATATATATTTAGAGATTAATTTGGAAATAATAAACTTAGTTTACTGGTAGTTTTTGGTAATTCTTCTTTAGTACATGTAGTCATAATTTTGACTTTGCAATACAGTTGTATCTCCTGCTAGTCATATTGTTCTTAGAGGAAAAAAACCCAGTTAGTATTTTTTAGCACATTGGAGAAAGACACTTTAAGATGCCAACTTTTCTTTTATATCACGTCTGGTAGTAATTTGCATTGAACAACATATATGCTTACTGACAAATTAAAAATTAAGTATCTTTATTATATTTCACTAACTTCAGCAGGATGTTAACAATAATAATAACTGCAATAGCAACTAACATTTATGAGCTCTTGCCATATGCCAGGCATTATTCTAAATTTTTTCCAAGAATTAATCCATTTAATTCTTACGATAGACTTATTTTATTTTGCAGATGAGAAAACAGAAGTGCTGCTTAGTGAAGTCACTTTCCCAGAGCCACTTAGGTAGCACATGCTATTCTGAGACTTGGGGCTGGGCATTCCAGTTGCAAAATCTGGACTCTTAGACTAAATTGTATCTTTTTCTTTCCTTTCCAATCCCTTTCCTAATTTTAACAAATTGGGAATACCAGTGGCCACGGAGACAACAATGACCAAATCTGCCCATATGATTCTCAGGAATAATTAAGGGATAATTATACCTATCAGGCACATTTAATATCAAGATGGAACGTGGCTTTATCAGAAATTATCAGACTAGAGAAATGGATGTAGAGATTTATGAAGAAAACAAACAAACAAACAAAAAAAAAACTCTAAAATGCCCTGAGTATATAAAGTATTGTTATTATTTTCTTTACAATAAACAGCCCTGATTACACAGATATAAAGTACATCTGGAAAAGCAAGGGTAATAAAGTAGGAGGGTCAGCTGGTATGCATAATGCTTGGTATTTATCTATCTTAGTAGACCATAGGTTATTATTACTCTAATTTTAGGTTCTTTGGTTATTGGTGATCACCTATCCATCCATATTCACACTGCTTAAGGGCATTTCTAGTATAAAATACGTATTTTAGTATAAAGTATTTAGTATAAAATACAGCACTGGCTGTATGTCAGAGACTGTGAAGTACTGGGAATTTTCAAGCTTTTCACAGAAATGAGAGGAAACAGATATTGACTATAATTATTAAATATTTAAATGAGGGTGTTGTGAGAGGGTATACCAGAGTCCTCATGCATCTGAGGGGATCAGGAAAGCTTCCTTGAGGAAATTTCTTTTGTGGGGAAGTCCCTGGGCTAGGCTATACGCCATGCAAGAACAAATCAGAAACAGATTTGGCACAAAGCATATGCTCTTACCTCAATTTACACAAGGTTGCTTTATTGGATTTTACAAATCTTTAGACAACAGTAAAATTAAACTGTTAAAAATGGGTTTTATTATTTTTATCTTACATCTATTTCATGACAGTTTCTTCTAAAGGAAAATGTGTATCTTTGAGTAGACACAGCTCCCCCTAACTGCCCCCATGTCACTACCAGAACAGAAATGAATTTCTCTGTTGTTGCAGAAACCACTACAGCTCTGATATGACAAAGAGGGTGGGGGTTGTTTATTTTTAAAAGGGTAATTGCACATTTATTCAATCATGTACTCAGTAAATTATCCAAAGTAATTAATCATGGAAAGAAAGATTAGAGAATTGATTAAGCAGAGTTTGTAATAATGCTAAAGAAAACACATCAAATATACATAATGCAGTAAGACAGAAGAGGCCAGAGATTTCCTATTTATAGTTTGTTTTTAAAGACTGCATTTTCAGATCATAATGCTGGATTTCTGTACATGGAAAATACCGTGGTTTCAGTTTGCTCTTTAAGAATTTAATAAAACAGTGCTTTACTAAAGGATAAACATAACATTTATTCCTAACACCCAATCGTTAAACAAAGGATATTTTGGTAATAATGGATTCAAAACATATGAAGTCAATTATTTAGTTAGTAGATCAATCTTAGAATTTTGATATAAATTGTTAATATAATTATTGCCTTATGTCCCACTTGAAAAACCAACATAAAATAAACTTCTCTTCTATTCCCAGGTTGGACATCTGATAAAATTTTGTTTCTCTAAAAAGGAAACAAATTATAAAAAAAAAATATATTAGAATATTTTCCCACATTTTATAAAAAAGTAACATAGAAAAATAATGACATCATGTTTCTATACTATGGATGCAATCAGGGCAATGGGGAGCTAGAGCTATGAGAATGGAAAAAACAAAACAAAACAAAACATTATTTTTTTGAACTTGGCTGCTTCTACCTAGAGATACTTGGAGTAATGGCCAAACTATATGTGACCCTTACTGTAGGCAATTACATTGTTAATGCAGTTTCTTTTCTTGCTGTTAATGTAATAACTGTTTTTTTTAGACTGCATCCTACAGAGTGAGACTCGAAATTTTAAAAATAATGAAAGAAACACAATGGCTTTAGATTCTTAGATGTGTGATTATATTCATGACAAGTTTCTTACATCAACTTTCTCTGAACTAGATGCTATTGTTTAGTTGAATGCAGAAATATAAATGTAAATAAGGAATTGCACAAACAGAGCACACCATCCAGCTCTAGATTTTTCACGAGTTCTCTTCCTCCCGTGTTGCTGACACAGAGGACTCATAACTCCTTGCTTCTCGGACATTCCAGGATGTCCCACTGAACAACACAGACCAAATAATTCAGAATTTTTTGAATATTATAATTCACCAGTTAACCAGTATAACATGATCCTTAATCTTATATTTAATTTTAGAACATTTTATCTTAGAGATATTTATTTTGATTAAGTGCTTGTAAAGCACCTACAATTCAAAATTGTAGGTGCTGGGATAAATGCTAAAAATGATAAGCAGTTCTTGTAGTTAAGGGTTTGTAGTTTGGAAAACAAAAAGAGCATTTAAAATGGTGCATCCAAAGGATCAAATTAGTAGGAAAATAGTGGCCACTAAGGAAAGAAATAGTCGAAGAATACTCTTGGAGATTTTACTTCTGTTGGATCCTGAAAAAGGATGCAGTTGAGGGAGGTAGTGAGAGTTGAGGGCAGTCCTTTCCATAAAATGAGCAGGCAAGTTTAAGTTTGCATTCCAGCTTTGAATTCTAGTTTTGAATGGAAGAAGGATTCTTTCAAAGGAAAAAGGAAAAATAAAGTTGAAGTAAACTATGTTGTAAAAGATCTCGTTCCTTGCCAATAAGTTCCTTATTACAGGAGAAAAATGACATTGAGAGGTCTTGACAAGTCAAAAACTTTTCAAGTATTATTGTGATTATTAATAAATTAACCTAGAAAAAGACTTGTGCTCTTCTACATGTAAAATGCCAAAGTGACTCCTGATCTGGAAGGCGAAGATAAGGTTTTCATTCCTGCATTTCATTCAGTAACTGGTAATTTGTGTTTTCATGTTCCTATCACCAAAAATCATAATAGCTGAATGAATGTTGAAACCACAATAGCCTTCAATTTAGAATATATATATTTAGTCCTTGCACTTCTGTGGGCCTTGGTTTCCTTATCTGTAAGAACTTACTCTCTAAAACCCTGTCACAATATTCTCTTGAATTTCTAACAAGTGGTTGGTTATCGAAGGGTGTTGAAAGTGTTGAGGGACGCAGTCTATTAACTAAAGTTTGGGGCTGCCTAAAATGCTTAATGTGAAACTTTTTTAGAACTTGAACTGGATTTTCACCAATTGCCATGTTTTCTATGACAAACGCCATGTTTTGTAGGCAGCTCATTTCTATGGATGGCGCACTCTGAGCTGTTCCTTCTAAAGGGGGAGGGTTGGGGCACCCAGGTGACCCAGTCAGTTAAGCCTATGCCTTCAGCCCAGATCATGATCCCAGGTTCCTGCGATCAAGCCCCACACTGGACTCTCTGCTCAGTGGGGAGCTTGCTTTTCCCTCTCCCTCTGCCTGACACTCCCCTTACTTGTGTGTTCTCTGTCAAGTAAATAAATAAAATCTTTAAAAATAAATAAATAAATAGAAAGGCCAGGTCTTAGCAACGCCTGACACTATCTGCTGACTGAAAAGTAGAGAGAGATCTTCCACAAGCTTCAGGAATCCTGCTTTCTTTGCTTTCTGAAATGTATTTGATTCCAATATTTTTAGTTCCTCAGAGAAAACAGGAACATTCTACTACCCACCACTGTAAACTACGTCTTCTCACTCTTATCACATGGTAAATTTGTGGTTTTCACATGTTCCAAGGATACAGGAAAGGAGCAAGTATTAATTGAAAATCTACTATGTGCCTTTCACTAGAACTGTGAATACATGATTGTAGATAATCCTACTAACAAACCTGCCAGATTCGATTTTTTTTTTTTAAGATTTATTTATTTATTTATTTCAGACAGAGAGAGAGAAAAGGGCATGTGTGAGTGCAGGGAGGGCCAGAGAGCAAGCAATCCTCCAGCAGACTCCCTGCTGAATCCAGAGCCAGAGACACAGCTCAATCCCAGAACGCTGAGATCATGACCTGAGCCAAAATCAAGAGTCGGACGCTTAACAGACTGAGCCACCCAGGTGCCCCCCTGCCAGATTTCATTTAATCTTACCATCAAATCCTACCAACAAACATTAAGCAATGATGCAGTAATTGTAGCAAGGTAGCTTGGAGTAAGGCTGTGAAAGTTCTAGTAGATTACTAGAAAGATTTGGGACTTCATACTGCTGACCAGAATATCTCAGTGCCTCATGCCTGGACTATGTGCATCAGAAGCACCTGTGAAACATTTTAAAATAAAAATTCTCAAACATGACCTAACCCCACCACACATGCTCACGTGCACACACAAGTCAAACTCGCCTCATCTACATGGAGATTCTGAGATTCACCATTTTAAAATAAGTCCTGCTGATGGTGTGCCTGGGTGGCTCAGTGGATTAAGCCTCTGCCTTCGGGTCAGGTCATGATCTCAGGGTCCTGGGATGGAGCCCCGCATCGGGCTCTCTGCTCAGCGGGGAGCCTGCTTTTCCTTCTCTCTCTGCCTGCCTCTCTGCCTCCTTGTAATCCCTCTCTCTCTATTCAATGAATCAATTAAGTCTTTAAAAAAAAAAGCCCTGCTGATGACTCTGATATAGGTGGGTGATGGATCGGGTTTTGAGAACCAGCACTATATACACAATAATCTAATAAAGGATATTTGTGTGGTGAATTGACATAATGAGACTTATATATTTCTATAAGCATATATTTTATAATGTTACCAAATTTTCATGTAGAAAATATTTAAAATGTAAACATAAGATGTTATAACTGTTTATGACCAAGTACATATATAAATAAAAGAATGCGTAAGAAGACATTCAGGCTGAGAACAAAGCAATTACAGTAATTTTGAAAAGTTTACCAATGCATTTATGTAATTTTTAACAATGGAAAAGTGTATCACATAATAAAAATACAGGTTTCTTCACTTAAAATACAATTTATTTAGTGGAAAACAGGATAAAAAAAGGATCCACTTACTAATGTGCCTGTTTTATTTTTCATTTCATATATGATAAGTTGCTAACAATATATCATTTTTGAAGGGGGCAAGGTATCCAGTTCCCAATTCAACTTATCACAAACCGGGGTCATGCTGTAATGAACTGTCTCATATATTTAAGTAGATTAAGAAGTGCCTGGGTTTTATCACCTCTGATCTGTATTATGCAATTCATGTAATAAATAAGATAGTTTTATTTTCCCTCATTTCTTAATGGAAAAAAAAATAATTTCTGGCAACATACCTCTGTGAAATATATAATTTAAATATACATTTATAAGTAACAAAACTAACCCCCAAAGGTCAAACATTTTACATAACTTTGCAGAGCTTCAAATGATGAAAGAAATCTTAGCTATCTGATCTTATCAGCTCAATTTCCAGATAAGGAAATAGGGGATGAAAATTGAAATGATTTGCCTAACATCACAGCTGTTTAGAGGCAAAACTAGAACTGGGATTAAGATCTTACAACTCTCAATACATTGGTTTTTACCCAGTAAAATGCTAGAAGTAGAAGACAATGTGTGTGTGTGTGTGTGTGTGTGTGTGTGAGAGAGAGAGAGAGAGAGAGAGAGAGAGAGAGAGAGAAAGGAAAATAGGGAAGAAAAATAGAAAACTTGGTAAACACACCATATACACAAAAAGTACATAAATAATAGTGGACATGGAATTTGCCCTGTGTGTTACCATGGCATATCCATTATAATGCATTAAAACAATCTCCTGAGTCTATTCTTCTCCGGTTCCTCTGGAAATAATTCTAAGTCCCTCTTTCAGGCACATACATCTATCATCTAGGTGTACTCTCCTATCTAGTTACCCTGCCTCCCATCCTACCACTTGTCCTATTTCAATTTATCCTCAGTTTCTCTGTACCCTCAGATAATTTTTCATCCATAAAAAAACGTGTACTAAAAATCCTACATTATAATTGTGGGTGTATTGATTCCTTCCTATAATTTGATCAATGTTTATTTTGTGCATGTGTTATTGGTGCCTACATATTCAGAACTGCTCTATCTTTCTGATTAATTTTATCCCTATGAGGTAATCTTCTAGTTAATTAAGTCTCTAAATTTGAGCTTTGCCTTCATCTCTATTTTGTCTGATATTGATGATCCTACCTCAGTTTTCTTTGTTTAGTATTTGTCTCACATTATCTTCCATTTTTTCTTTCTTTTCTTACCACTTTTCTGTCTCATAGGATTTTGTATAATTTGGAATTAGTACACACTGCCTTTCTTAAAATTCAAAAATCCAGCCTGACAAGTTTTCCTTCAACTGATTTCATCTATTTATAGTTATTATAACTACAGATATATTTGTATTTTTTCTATTACCTCATATTGTGCTTTCTAGGCAATGAACTCTCTTTGCTTCATTTTTCTCTTCTTTGAAGACTATTAGTTTGTTTTTTGCTCTCTTTTTCCTCTCCTGTTTCTCTGTTAAAACCTGGCTTCCAAGGCACTACCAATACCAGCCAACAGCTGAAAGGCCATGGCAATGTGGCCTTCAGGCATACTTTGAGCCATTCTCCCTCTCACTTTATTTCCTAGGACATGCTAAGGTCTTCCCTACCTCCCCGAACATGCATATACTCTTCCTACTGTTGGTGGAGCTCTACTTGAGATTCTTTGCAGAGCTGACTTTCTCCCTCTTTAAACCTTAGTTGAATTCTAAGCTTCTTAGCCAAGTAAGTGTCCATGTGGACCACAAGGAAGTAGGATTCTCTCTACCTCCCTCAGCATTTTTTTCTCTGAGAGCTCTATATTTATTAATTTCATAGAGCTTTTATCAGTATATGTTTATATTTACTTATTTGTTTTTTTCACCATCATTTTTTTCCTACTCTGCCATCTTAGCTCACCATCTATTAAATATAAGTTCTTTGAAGGCAGCTACCTTTCTTATATATACCCAGTACCTACAAAGTCAGTTCTTCATACCAAGTGTTAAATGAACATTTCTTGAATAAACAAAGGATTTGTAAAGCTAGTCACATCTATATTTTCAAATATTTGAGTGTCTATCATATACTCATTTATTTGAATGTTTGGACTCCTCAACATCCCTTGATCAATTATTACCAGATTGCAAAGGCTTTGGAAAAATACATAAAGGCATCCAATAAGAGTAGTTGTGAATATCTTTTGCAAAATAAAATTCAAGATATATTATAGTGCTAATTTTGGTACTTACCATACATAGATTTACTAATTACAAAAAGATCAAGGAAAGATTATGGGGTTTTGGTGACACTACTATTGTATTAAGCATTTTAATCACCTAGAGACTCCATACATGATCAAATGAAATAGAGTAAAATGAACACTATGGTTGCAGTCAGTGAAATTGGATTCTAACCCCAGCTCTGTCAAGATCCATGTGACTTCAAAACCACTTCTCTAGGCCTTGGTTCATTTACTATATGAAAGATGATGTGAGAGTAACTTACATAATACAAAACAAATTATTTACATATGCTTAAAGCATTATTACTATTAACAATAATGTAAAAAATACTAGAAAGAAACTGATCTGTCTCAAATATTTGTACTTCACTTTTAATGTGAATTGATAATTTAGGAAAGAGAAAATAGTGAGTCTTTTAAAAGTCTGACTTGAACAGAATGTCAAAGTTGTTTAGAAACTCCTTTATCAATTATTAAATAGCATCATAAATACTTCATATCTAAAATGTTAAGCTCTTCCTCAAAAAATCTTTATACTGGAAGCCATAGACTTATGTTAAATATATATTAGCAGCCAAATCTATACACACACAATCATACTGTTGCCTTTCAGGACAGTAGAAGACATTTTGCCAAATTAGTGGAGTTATTTCTAAATAACAACAAAAAAAAATGAGTCATATCTCAGACTGCCATGAACAATTTATTCTTTTCTTCTAAACAAAAACAATGAATTGAGTTCAAAATTGTTGATGAAAAATAAGTATTGGATGGGCAAGTCAAAACCTGCAAAGCTATCTCACTCAAAATTGTTGTAGCCTTTAACTACCAAGCACTTTACCAATTTACAATAACACAGTGATTGCTTATCTACAAATCTTAACTTTATGATTACCACTGCACAGGAAATCTACCAATTCAGAGTTTGTATATGAAAATGAAACCAATGTTTGACTCCTAATTTTAGACCATAGAAGGAATGAAATCACACAGTAAGTAGTGTTTGAATTGTTTTCCTATTAAATAATGGCAACTGTTACAACATTTAGATTCAGAGCAGAGATTTTGGGACTTAATTACTTCGTGAGCTAGAGTTATGGACTAGGTTATGCTGTAATAACAAATTAACTCCCAAACTTCAGTGGCCTAATGCAATATTGGTCACTCAGGTCTCTACACATGGTCCCACATGCTTATTGGGAGACTCAGGAAATGTTGGAATCCACCATCGGGAGTGCTGTTGGTTGTTGTGGAAGCTGAAGGGAAATGCTGGAAGGTCATTCACTGAGCTTAAGTGCTCTGGCTCAGAATTGATGTGTCTTATACATACAGTACATTAGTTAGAACTAGTCCCATTACCCCCAACTAACTTCAAATGGCCCATGAAATGTGAAAAAGCACATGGATGTATGATTAGCAGGAAATGATTCTACTAGGCAAACCTACATTTGAGCACCAGCTATGCCCAAGTGAGATAACTTTCAACAAATTGCATAACCCCTTTTAAAGTTCCAACATTGTCATGGATGACTAGAATGCATACTTTTTATTTTTTTTAAGTTAAATGAGACAATTTACACAGTCTGTTTATTTTTGTACATAGTATTTGATAGCATTTTGGGGAGACAGACATGTAATGTGTTTTTCACTAAAATGTTAAAAATAGATAATAATGAATATATTACGTATTTTTCTACTTTTTAAAAAGAGATGGTAAAGAAAGGAATTATTTTCTGCTTTCATGTAGGTGGCCCATCACCCATAATGGGTTTTAAATTATGTGAGAGCCTGGTAACTTTAATAAAGCAACTTTAGTAAAGACCATTCTCTTCTATGTCGTTCTCTCAGAAATCAGCATTGTACTTAACATAATGACTTTTCAGCAAATGTCTCTTGAACTTAAAGCTTTGTATCTTATGACATGACTGAGAAATGTCAGTGATTTTGTAAAGTATAGCAGGCACTAATACACATAGCTATAGTATCTATAAAACTGTATTAGAAAAATAATTAGCATCTTTGACCTCTTTTCTGCTGAGCCCAGAGACCAATGGTACTTTTTCCTTTATTAAAGTTACTAGACTCTCACATAGTTCAAAACCCACATTGACTCTTGGGTCATCTGAATGACAGCAAGAAAATAGTTCTTGGTTTACCACCTTTTTACATATTATCTCCTTGCCTCCCCTGACATATCCTGCTTTTAAATTTTGACTTCATCACAGCAAGAAAGAGATAAGGACCACAATTTAATGTTTTATGTATCCTTTTTACATAGATTGCATGAGAGACAAAGAGTGTATTTCAGTATTGCTTTGCAGATTAATGGCAAAAATATAATTTACTGATCTCAATGAATTGTCAATCACCGTGGTAGGAAGGAAACAATTTAAGTCAAAATTCATAATTAGCTTTTATTTACTTATAATATAAATAATTTGATAATGCTCCATAAATACTGCTGTTATTTCTTAAGTATAACTTCTGATATAGGCATAATGCATTTTTATATGTATTCTAGCAAAAATATTAGCATTTCTCTATAAATTCAAATCATACCTCTTTGCAGTATTCTATATGTTTCATCAATATGACAAACAGGCCATTGTATGCTTCTCTTAAATATGTATGTGTGTAAATGTAGATATAATTTTTTAAGTTATATGTGTATATGTACACATACATAAATATAACTAAAAAAGTAAACCTTTTATGAATGTGTATTTCTATATAATGAAAGATTCTAGGGTAATGTTGAGTGCTGTATCTTAACTGCCTGGAGATAAATGCATATTGAAATTGCATTTGAAATAGATTTAAAAACAAGTGCTAACCCTTTTTTTAATACTAAAAGCCTTATATTTTTTATGACAAATACGGACAAAACATTTTACCCTATAATAGTTCTCATAACTCTAATTATCCTGGTTTTGTCTGCTACAGAATACAGGAGCAACAATAATCTCATTCAAGTATTACCCAGTCAAATGCCATAAACTAAAAATAAATCTTATGAGAAAGGGAAAAAAATTAAGGTCAATAGGTTATGGATGATTTGAATAAGTTCTTCTCTCCATTTGAGATACACACTAACTTCTGAGCTCATTTCTCACTAATTATAAGGCTGACTGGCAGAGATGGTTGTCTTTTGTGAATAAATGAAAATTCTTTAAATCCACCAGTAACATTAAATCATAGTCTGATTAAGACATATAATTTAATCACTCTTAAACTTCTTTCATTATTCTAAGCCCTGTAGTCATTATCTAGTAAACCACATTGCAGAATTAAAAAAAAAAAAAATAGATTCTTTGAATGATGACTCAAAGTATGATTCCAATAGCATTTCTCTAATCACTCACCATTATTGAAACGAAGTTGATTTAATTGAACCTGTAAGAGATTGCATTTTCTAATCATACCTCATCTATAGATGCTTATTATTCAAAGGAAGCCATATGTGTATTTCCAAGTACCCTTAATTAAAATAATGCATATAATCTTAGATATCATTTTCCCTTGGTATTATTCTAAAGTGAATCTGTTTTTCCATCATTTTTTAATGTATTTCTTATTCTCTGCACTACATAATCAATATTTTGTTTTTAGCACTGAGCAAAGAAAAATTTGAAAATAATTCATTACTACCTATAATAGTAAGCACTTGACTAATATCTTCATATATTAGAGGTAAACATCAGAATTCCACATGAGTGGAATATTGTTTAGGCACATAAATTCATAGAAACATCAAGAATAATCCTGAGCTGTATTCATTCTTGAACAACAAAAACAACAAAATCATGGGATAATTTTCCCTGATCAACTCCATATTAATCAAGTCTTTCTTTTAGAGAGCACAACTATACAAAGAACACAAATATACTTTATTTTTTTTAAAGATTTTATTTATTTATTTGACAGACAGAGATCACAAGTAGGCAGGGGAAGCAGGCTCCCCGCGGAGCACAGAGCCCGATGCGGGGCTGGATCCCAGGACCCTGAGATCATGACCTGAGCGGAAGGCAGAGGCTTAACGCACTGAGCCACCCAGGCACCCCTGAACAAAAATATACTTTAAAAGAATGGTGAAAATACAGAAGGATGTATGTTTATATTTCACTATTTTATGTATGTATATATGTGTGCATATATATATGTATTTACATATACATCATATATATTACACATATATAATAGAAACAATTTAATTATCTCATTGAAATATTTATAGAGTAAATGATATTTGCCACACACTTATGCTAGAGATTTCATTATCTTAGAAATAAGCAGATTTAATGCCACTGGCAATTCATGATCACCAAACCTTGACCATCCTACTTCACTCCTCCTCACTTTTACCTACTTTGTAATACAAATATTTAGAAGGAAATATCTTCACTCTCTGACACCTAGCCTTGAAGTATATCTACCACGAATTCATATTTTCCTGATTCACTGTTATTTAACGTAAGCAGAGGGTATCAACCTAAAAATAAACCTTCTCTCTACTTCCTAGATTCCTTCCCCTCCTGTTTTGCCAGTGATTTCTATCACTTACTCACCTCTGCCTGGACCTTCAATATCTCTTCCTATTCCATCTTTTCTATCCCTACAGGAACATGTTCAGGTCTCTCCCAACTTAAAGAAAAAAATGAAAAGTATACAATAATTTATTAGCCCTTTCCCTATCCCTGAGTAGGCCAAAATTCTTGAGAGAGCTGTTATACTCATAGCCTTGATTTCCGCACTTCACCCTCATTTCTTTCCTCACCACAACCTCACTCTTAACGCCATGTTGGATAAGGTCACTATTATAGATTCTACTTTGATAAATCCAGCGGCCCTTTATGGAGCTTTGGTACAAAATACTGCTTTGTAACAAATTTTTCTTGGCTTCTGTGGCTGCCAGCTTTGGGCTTGACTTCTACCTCTTAGGTGCTCTTCTTCAATTCCCCGTCCCTGAGGTCTTCTTTTCACATCTTTCAATGTTAATATTCTCTAGACAATCTATTTATTTCCCTCACTACCATAGTTTCTAATCATATGCAAAGAAAATAATTGCCAAGTCTATTATCTCAAGATCAAAGCCTTTTCTTAAGATTCACATGAGTATATGCAACTGCCAAGTAGACAGATCCATGGCAGACTTCAGAGGCACTTTAAACAATATGTCCAAAAAAAAAAACTTATCATTTCACTTTCTGTGTATGTTTTATATAAGGAATATCTCCATTTGCTATAGTTCTCATATCACCTAACTAGAAGACCTTATAATGACTCCACCTCCAGCTCTGAAATATTTGAAAAATACCATTTATGAATATAGTTTATTGCATGTAAAGGGCATAAAATACAAAGCTATTTGTGTTAATTCCACTAAACACAAACACATATAATATATTCACTTCTGGAAACAACTTGCCGTGATGGCAGAATAATCACTAGCTAAAAATATTCAGCAATTGAACTCTATTGATGGGTAAAGTATCATTCTAGGAAAATTATTGGCAGTAGTAACCATGTTCAAGGGGTCTCACAGTATGGAAAAAAGAAGGAGGTGGTTCCTTGTAGGACCAGTAATGATCTTGACAGGAGCCACCTTGGATGAAGAGAGTCACCCCTAGAACCCAAGCTTCTGTCAGTGTCGTACTCGATGAGTGTATAAAAGCTCCAAATAAACCATTTGAAAGTAGAACAGTTGCTACCTTGAGAAAATGTGCATTTTGGGGGATGGGGAAAGAGGCAAGGTACATTAATAGTTTTCCTCAGACATCTGCTCATATTAAATATGTCTGTTCCTATTCTTTAACTCCAGTCATATATTCTTTCTCCTCCATTTTTTTTTTTTAATTCTCCGGTCAGAATAAAGATGAAAGAATAGTAAACCTGTTTTAGAGAGGCATAAACCTAATGTCTCTTTCTTTTTGAGGAGAAAATACACTAAAGAAGAACTGTAAAGAATTTTAGTCAGAGTTTTTACTCAATACATACCAAATCCATGTGTCTTTTTATTTTTTCTTATCTCACTTCATGTTACCACCATCTACACAGTTGTTAAATCAAAAACCTAGAAATAACTTTGACTCTCCATTGTCTGTCATTCTTACAGTAAAGCAGAGACATTGGCCTGTTTTGTTTTGTTATCTCCCCAGAACCTCAAAAAGTGGGTGATATAACTAGACACGAAATAAATATTTTTGAATCAGTCCAATTAATTAATATTTTTTGAATCTGACCATTTCTCTTAGTTTTCTTCTGGTATTACTCTAATTCAAGCTATGATCATCATTCATCTGAACCATACTATCTACTATTGAACTGGTCTCCCTGGACTCATTTTTGCCACTTGCCAATCCATGCTTCATACAGCAGGAGAATGACCTTTTCAAAATGCAAGTTTAATATTATTTCCTCATTGCTTAAAACTCTTCAGGACTTTCTTCTGTTCTTGGGATAATGTCTAAACTTATTAATGTGTCTTTATATGTCTTACTTCAGAGGGAGAAGCAGGCTCCCTGCTAAGCAGGGAGCCCAATGAGGTACTCAATCCCGGGACCCTGGGATCATGACCTGAGCTGAAGGCAGATGCTTAGCCACTCAGGTGTCCCTAATTGTATGTCTATTGTATATCTTATATCTTATAAACTTAACCATAAGGTTCATATGAACAAGGGAAGACTCGCTTTGTACACTATCTCCTGAACTTGAGTATTTCAAGGAAGAGTCTACAACTAGGAAGAAGTAAGTAGTGGTTGAATAAGTAAGTTACTTTCTTTAACCCCCATAATACCACCATAAATGTGGGTACTGCTTTCCAGTTTGCATATGCAGAAACTAAAACTCAGGGGTCAGGAAGTTGCCAAAGTTTTGCCTTGTCGGGTAATGTTCAAGGCAATTAAATATTTCTGATACTTAGTTTCATCATCTATGCAACAGAGATAATAAATTTACCTCAAGGTGAATAAAGCAGTTTAAGATGAAAAAAATAAGTATCTAAAACAGTGATGAGCAAACTATGACCCACAGATAAATCCAGCTTACTACTTGCTTTTGTAAGGACCATGGACTAAGAATTTTTTTCAAATAGCTGAAAAAAAAATCAAAGAACATTATTTCATAATATGTAAAAATCATGTGACATTCGTATTTCACTCTCTGTATACAAAGTTTCAATGGAGCACAATCACATCTATTCACTTACATATTGTCTACCTTTGTGCCAGTAGAGTTTAGTAGTTGCAATAGATCCTATATGGTTTGCAAAGCCGAAATATTTATTCTTTGGCTTTGGTCTAGAAAAATGTCTCTAAGTATTCAACAGATATAATTTTTAATATTTTTAGTAATAAAAGTAGTCACAAATTACTTCCTAGTCTAAGTGATTTATAGCTCATCTACCAGCAAAATTCCTGGCTAATAAAAACTATGACAAGTTTCTTTGTTATTACTCCAACTAATACATTAAGTAGAGTCAAGTAATGATGTAATTTTTGCCTTCAGCAAGACAAACCACTTCTATATAAATATAGAGAATTGCACACGATTCTCTAAAAATGGTACTCAACTTTTTTTTTTTAACTTTTCTCACTTTCCACCTTTGTATAATATATATTTATCACAGATATGATCAGGATCCTGAAGAAAGGTAGCTAAACACTGAAGAATTAACTTCAGTATCCAAGAGTTGTGAAAAAGCCTGGACTAGGCTCAAACAGGTACTGAAGCCCTCTTCCTCTGATGGGGAATAGTCTCTAGCATAATGGATTCCAGCCTAGGAGCTTGAATTAATGGCCTCTGGTGAAGTACAAAATGTATTCCAGAAGTTAGTCTGGTCAGGTCATTTTTAACTGTTTAGATATTTGAGATCTGTGACAAAATCTGATCATTTGGGACACTGATCCTTTGAGAAATATGGAGTAAAGGGTATTGGGTACATTCACAAAGCAAATACAATTTGAGCTGGCAAATAAAGCCCGGGAGAACCCAGAGATTTTAGATCACCCATTTGTTATACAGTGTATTTCTTCCTGTCCACTTATTTCTTCCTCATGTTGTTTCATGCCTTATTTTGTCACCCATATGTTCTCTTGACCTCCTACTTTTTCTGTAAATTTGGAATCTGAAAGCTATTCAAAATGCAGGGTTATTTATATGATTGATTTGAAAATGCCCTGTTACTCTCTTCACTGAAGTATGTCCTTTCTTAACAACACTATCTAAAACCTTTCCTCCATCAATGTTTTTAGATTACTGATTGGCCTTATTTTGAGTTTAATGGTGAGTCATTCATGAGAAGCAGAGTTGGATAAATAGATGGGATGATTTGGGCCTGGCCATGCAGACCAAGATTCTAAATTTAGCTTGCCACTTAACTGTCTGCATGATCTTGAACAAGTTTCTTATCTCAGAGTCTTCATTGTAAAAAGTGGATAATAATATCTAACTTAAAGAAATGTTGTGAGCATTCAAATCACATAAAATCTAAAATACCTAGAATAGTCCCTGAATCACAGTAGACAATTCATCAGTTTTTTCCCTTTCTTTCCTTTCTCCTCACTTCCAGTTTCCTAGTGTGGGGAAAGCACCAAGACATATTCAGGATACTACTTCATTATGAGCAAATGGAGTACAAGGTTACTGGTAAAAATGGGCTCTGTCAAAAAAAAATGCCTTCTGTATAGTGAACCATAGTATAATGCCTTGCATCTAAATGAGTGATTTAATATTTTGATTAAGGAAATTCCTTTTTTTTTTTTTTTTTTTTTTTGACTTAGGAAATTCTAAGTAAGTATATAATGCTTAAAGAGTTAAAGAGTATGGGATGGGAGCTGGGAGAAGACCTGGTCTTGAATTTGGGCTCTGCTATTTATTTTCCATGGCATTTATGGTCAGTGGGCCTCATTTTATTTTTTCTAGTTCTTAAAATTTTTAATTTTTTTCATTATGATAACAGGGGACTCCTTAATCCCATCTCCTATTTTATTGATCCCTTCATCCACCTTCTCTCTGGTAACCATCAGTTTGTCCTCTATAGTTAAGAGTCCATTTCTAGATTTGTCTTTCTTGTTTTCCCTTTGCCATTTGTTTTCTTAGATTCCACATATGAGTGAAATCATGTGGTATTTGTTTTTTTCTGACTGACTTATCTCACTTAGCATTATACTCTCTAGATCCACTCATGCTATTGCAAATGGTAAGATTTCATTCCTTTTTATGGCTGAATAATAATATTCTATTATGTATATAATACATATGTCTCCTCTTCTTTATCTACTTATCTATCCATTGACACTTGGGCTGCTCATTTTCATCTCCTACAAAATTAGGATAAAATTAGCCCTACAGTTCTGACAGGTTGATGATACCTCCTTTCATGATTCCCACCCTTTCTTTCTGGCCTTTCTCCTATTGTTCTTTCTCTCCAGCCACACCAGACACAGTTCTCCAGATTATTGAGGCTTCTAGTAAATGTCTCTGAAAAATGTGTTTCTTGCACCTGAAATGTCTTTCCATCCCAGGATCAGATCCATCTTTCACATATAGGTGCGGATATTCGTCATCTCGAAGATGGTTTTAGCACTAACCTTCTGAGGTAGAGTTGCTCCTTCTTTGTTTGCCCCCACAGTCATTTGTGCCTAACATTCTCACATGTTTCTGCATGGTTAAATAGAATTGTTAGTTACTCATGTCATCCAGCTTTCAGGGCCAAATTCTAGGGCTCATTCAGCTTTCATACCTCATTATCTAGGATAGTATCAGCACAGAAATTTCTGTTCAAGACGGGGGAATGTAAGCATGCTTAGCAATATATGTCATTAAAATATCCCAATTCTGAAGATTTGGGGAAACTAATGTATAGATCAGTGAAAAGCAAATGCTTGCCTGAGGAAAGATTTTGCATAGAAAGTCTGTGAGAAGTGAGGATACATCTGGGATTTAGATGAAGAACTGAGTCAGGACAGAGTAAAGGAATTGAGAGAGAGAGAGAGAGAAACTTTACATAGCTGCCTGGTAAATATTCTTTTTATTGTCCTCATAAAAGTATCTGTGAAAAAATTATTTTAAGCATATTCATATATCATAAAGATAAGTTAAATGCCTCCAGGAAAAGGAGTTTGATTGGAAGTACTATTATAAGCATGGCATAAAGATTGCTGTTACTGGAATTCTTAGAATAAGAATGAACTTTAGAGATTATATCTTTCAGGACCTTCCAAATGTTTGCACCTAAAGACAGAGGACAGAGGAAACCCTTCCTCCCACAGTTTACAGCCCCACTTTTAAATAGTAATAGTTAATACTTAAGGAGCATTTAGCTTATTGCAAGTATGATGCTAAGCATTTTACAGATATTAACTATTTTAATCCCCACAATTCTATGAAGCAAAATGACCCTATCTCCATTTTGTAGAAGAACAGAAAGAAGGGCAGAGAGGTAGAATATTCTACTAAGTCCCACAGCTAATATGGCATATATTGGAGTCATAATTCAAGCACAAATAATTTGGTTTGAAGTCAGTGTTCTTACACTCCATACCAGTGGAATCCCCCAGAGGTCTTGTTAAAGCACAAATTGCTGGCCTCATTCCTGGAGTTTTAGATTCAGTCTGGGGGTGAATTAGATCATTTGCATCTCTAAGATGTTCCCTGATGATACTGATGCTGCTGGTTCTTGGACCACATTTTGAGCCCCCTGAGACTACCAATCTATTCTAACTCACTTCTAGGAAATCATTGTTTATACAAGAATCTCCCATAGCTTAACTTCCATATTTCACATATGAGGGAAAGAGATCACAAATCATACCATTTAAGAAAATGGGCTTTAGAGACAGAAGTCAAGGACAAATTCCCATTTTTTTCCCATTCTGTAACCTAGGGTAAACAACTTACCTTCTCTAGACCTCAGTTTTCACATCTATAAAATGGGTATAACGCACCTACTTTATAATATAACTGAATAGAAAAACTGAAAGAATGTGTGTACAGTAAGCATGTAGTGCCTTTAGAATATTTTCAAAAATGGATCTTTTTTTTATAACACTTTTGGCACACAACTTATGACCCAGAGTGAGCACTTGAGGAGTTCTTTTAGGGTATCTGGGAAGTGATTTGCTCGACATCAACCACATGATTAGGGGCTAAAACTGGAGGGACACAATTTTATAAAAGATCAGAAGTAATTCTAGAAAGCCTGGGGTTTTAATGCATTTATAAAAGGAATAGAATAATGGAAAGTTTTGGTTTTTTTTCATAGAGACACTAATTATCAGAATTATTTTCTTTCTTAAGCTAAGAATCCAAACCTAATTAGTTTTATTTTTCAGTAACAATAAGACAGAATCCTATTCATGCCTGGCACTGAACTTCTAAAACTAACTCAAGAGTCAATCAACTGGTTGGCTCAGCTGGGTAAGTGCCCAACCCTTGCTATGGGTTCAGGTCAAGATCTCAGGGTGGTGAAATCAAGCCCTTCATCAGTCTCCATACTGGGCATGGAACCTGCCTGAGATTCTCTTTCTTCCCCTTCTCCTTTCCCTACCCAAAAGTCAAGTAAGTATTTAGAACAACCCATGTTGTAATGCTCTATATGAATGGGTATAAATGGGCACATTTTAAGAAAAACAATATAAAAATAAAATGTATGCATCACATCAAGTAGAGAGATGAAAAAGATAAAAAAGAAGAGAATGTAAATAGGCTGATTTATTTAGCTCTCAGTTGTCAACTTAGGTTAAATAATAAGGAAAGAAAGATACTTAAAGAAAGCATTAATTACAGTGCATGTGTTGGGGATTGTCCAGTTTCTCCTTAGATTAGTAAAAAATACCAAAGCTGTCAGACATAGCACCTTGGGGAATCTTTAGACAGTTTGATGGACCTCCTGAAGTATTTTATAATACTCTACTTCTACCCAGGTTTTAATGATTCACTTGCAAAAGAAATTTCTTTTTACATAAAAAATCTATTTATGAGCTGAGAAAATAAAATTTCAAGAATGCTTTATATTGAGTTATTCATAAGAGGAATGCTGTAAGTTCTAGTATATTTGATTATTAGTTAAACCCTAGATTAGATTTCCAATGGAACATTTTTTCTAAACTTTCAAAAGACATGTCAATTGTGGAACTAAATTTAATTAAAATAACTTACATAGGAAATAAAGCATAGCAAGTATATTCCACGGGATATTTTGTAGCACTCTGGTGGGATCCTCATCTTCGTCTAGTTATGAGAAAGACCTCACAGCCTCTTCTGTTTTGTATTCTTTTCTTTTCTCCAATGTGTTCCTTTTCAGATTTTAGTACATAATCTAAGAATCTACTCTTCCAACCCATGGCCATATTTTCTTCTAGGGATTTTTTTTTCTGACAATTAATTCACAACATATATTTTGCAGATAGGCCAGTTCCTTTAGTACTTGAAATAGAAATGAAGTTACTGCTTTTTTAAAAATTCATCCTTTGGCCACTGAAGAAAGTTTAGTTCTTAACAACTTCAGGTTTTAACATTAGGAACGTTTTGAAAACTACTATCAGAATCTTCTTTGGACTGGAAGATAAATTCCATTATGTATCTTAAAATAAGTGAAATGCAAAGATCACCTTTATTTGACATCTTTAATATAGTACTATTTTTTTCTTCTTATTCCAGTACTCTTTGTTATTCTGTATTTTGGGGGGTAATGACTGTGTTTAGGGTTTTTTTCTTCTCTTTTTCATACAGCCTAGAACACCTTTGATATAGTAGTTCCTCTCTAAAGATATTTTGATTGATTTATTTGGTAACAAAAGTAAAACCAATACTTTTAAGATTATTTACTTTGATGAAAACCCTAGTATTAACTCAATCGTCAAAATACTTCAGTGAGAATTCTTTTTTAAAGGTATTGGACAGATTGTCATTTTTGAATAACAGTGTACTTTGTGTTTTGTGACCTGCAAGGGGGGAACACCGAAAGTTTGACTCCAGACCTCTATAAACTACTGTTAGAATAAAATTACAAGATTAGCTTTGTATTTCTTTTCGTTAGTGCAGTTTTATAAGACCATTTATTATCTTGTTAAATGTTAGAACTAGCATGTTTGACATATTTATAATTTATTTTCTCAAGGAAAAGAACCTCAGAGGAAACTATAAATAAATATTAGAGATTTGGAGGGCATAATAAATTTAGCTGAATACATTAACTCTTGTGGAAGCTAAAGTCCATTATTCAGGAAATTGAAATTTGGATAAATTAGTGTGGTATTCATCTAGTTTTAAAAAAGAACCATATAATAAAATTTAAAACATGCAATTTGAAACAAAAAAGATAGAAAAATTTAATGCATATTTAATATTACCTAAATGTGGAAGTTGGTTCAATTACCATAATCCCATCATGTTAACCACATTTCTGAAAATATGAAATGCAAATGGAGACACTACTTACACGAAAAATTGGGCCTCAGAAATATTTTTTTTCTTTTGCTACAAACACAGTCATGATATTAACAACACCCATTGTCACTTACAGAGTTACCCTGTTATTTCATTCTGCTTCATATATCTAACCTGGCAGAATCATAGTCAACTAGCCAGTTAGTACAGCTTTTCCTCTATGATGTCTACAAAGGCAAATTTTCAAGGGAATTCATGATATGTGGTAAACACCAACATGGAATCAGCTGCTTATTGCATGTGCACACGGGACATCAGAGACAGAATACACAACGATAAGGCTATATATACACTGACACACAACCTGCCACAAGTCCAGGAAGTCAAACAACAACTTCCATAGCAGCCAGATTTAATTGTATATTTAATTAGCATATTTGACTTTAGTCAAACCCTAGATTAGACTTCCAATGGAACATTTTTCCTAAACTTCCAAAAGACATGTCAGTTGTGGAACTAAATTTAATTAAAATAATTTACAAGGAGATAAAGCATAGCAAGTATATTCCACAAGATATTTTGTAGCACTCTGGCGGGATGCTCAGATACCAAGTAGCCAGATTTAATTCATAACTGACCAGAAAGAGTCAAGTATGATCTGTTAACCTATACGAGATACCCACTTCTAGCTAGCAGGACTCTAGCATCCCTATGCCTACTGCCTCTAATCAGGGCATACGTGAAGCCTTCCTTTCTTCCCACTATAAGCCTTTTCTACTCCTTTATCTGCCTTGGAGCCTCTGCCAAAGGCAAGTGATGGTGTGTGGCTCCCTTGCTGTAGCAAGTTCTTCTTGTTCTCTGCTTGTTTTCATTTGGATTGTCTTCATTTATTTCCACAGCAGTAACATTTCATGACCAATACTGCTTAGTCTGGAGCGACCCAAAACCCTCATGAAGTTCCTGTCTCGAGTTCCTTTTTGCCTTTCCATTTTCACCAAGCAACACCTTACTGTATGGTAGGTGATATAACTACCACCACAATTTAAGGCTCAATAACTACGGCACTGCTTTTACATAATTTTTCATGATAAATACACATCTTATGTCAAAAGTAAAAGGATTTTAATCAGCCACAATGGAACCAAGTACAAAAACAGTTTAAAAAGGATGTTGAAACACGGATTGGAGCTTATTTTACAACATTTGTACTAATTTCTTCCTGTAGGGAGTTAAGGATATTGATGAGATTTTTAAAGTTGCTCTAAAAACCCACGATTCCATACTTTCTTTTCTTACTTTCTTACAGCCTCCTGTAAGCAATTTTAAGTAGTAAACATTCTGAGTTTTGGAATGTCATATGTAATGTCAATCTCACATTCACTGCAAAGAGCAACAAGATCTTTAATACTTCTCTGATTCTTCCATGAGTTTCAGAACAGTTACCTTTCTTAGAACAGCTTTAGATAACTTGTTTTTCTAAAGGAAAATCTCTATTTTCTAATTAAATTTCCTTCAGTAGCGGTTTCCTCTGAACATACAAGATTTTATTATCTTGAATGTCATTCATGGACGTTTCTTGAGATTTTCCTCAACTCATATCTTATTGGCCTGATGACAATATTGGTATTTCTCAATTCATTCTAATCAACTGGCTTGGTTGAAGCTGGGGAAAACTTGCTGAGCATTTTTTAAAAGCCAGGCCTATTTTTACACACAACTAACTTAGGTTCAAATAAACATAATCCAATAGATTGATATTTATAATAGAACAAGGCTTTCACAGACACTATCACTACTGCTCTCAAGACAGCAGTACATAATTGATCACAAATAAGGGAAAACAAATCCTTTTGAAGGCAGAAAATCAACATGATACATATTATCTTTAAAAGAATGATCCCAAAACACAACATGGAAATTATAGTTTACTATCTCTGATATTCTAACTGGACTATAGAAAAATGCCCTTAGACATTTTGCCAAGTCTTTGAATCTCCTGTCCTCTGACATTACAAGCACAACATTGTTTAAAATGTCTTGAAACTAAATATTAAAGGATTTGGCATTTATCAATTATTTAAAAGAAACTATTATAATAATGACTATGCTAAGAAAAAAATTCTATGATATGCATTATAGCATATAAAAGTATATTTCTGTCACTCAGTGGCACTCAATAATTAAACTGACATACGTGTGTGTGTGTGTGTGTGTGTGTGTGTGTGTGTATCTTCTATCATAATCCTGATTTAATTTGTCTAGCTCCAGAAAGGGCAAATAGTGGATGTTCAATAAATACTTGTTGAGTAGAATTTATTTGTGTTGGATCAAAGTTTAGGAGTATTAATCTCCTGGAAGATAATTATAGGAGAAGTGAATTTCTAGCCTTTTAAGAAGACATGGAAGATAGAAGGATAGTGAGGCAGGAGCAGCTTACAGAATCTCAGTGGAAGACTCCAGACATGTTCTTAAATGCACAGCTGATGTCCTATATTGTCCCTAAGTAAAAATTAAGATAAAAACTACTAAATGTGATTCATGGATGTTAGCAACCAAAGCAGAGAACTACTGGTGAAAACAGCCTCTATTTTACTCCCTTGCTGCCTGTCATTTATAAGAATAATAGGAAAAACACCAAAACTCAATTCAAAACAATTATATGCAATCCTTTATGTTAACACTTACTGTCTTCAGTGTTGTTTTGTGGATCCTCTAATTTTTTGAATTTGTAACTAATGGATTCAAATCAGATCTTTCTAGCAAATTTGCACAGCTGGAGCATGGGCACTTTTGCTATAATATTCCTTTCTTGGAACTATCCTGTTTTTAAATCACGTAATTAAAAATATAAACAAAAATTGAAAATTGAAAGAAAAAATGTACTCTGGGGGAGACTTTATACACTGATTCTCTACAGAACAATATTTGGCTCCAGAAATCTGAAACCCTAGGGTTTAACAATTAAAAGTTTGAGCTTCATGGGTTGTTACATATATCTGAACCTCTGTCAAATCATTTTATGTGTGTTTAGTACTTTTCTTAGCGTTTTTATTTTTATCTTGCTTCAGAATTATAAATATGTATTTGATGTAATATTTGAATTAGTGGGAATCACATGCTTTATGATCTTTCAGACCAAATATTATTTGACTGAATTCTCTGTTCTCATTAAGATTATGAAAGAAGTTTTCATATTCATGTGGATAAATGGTTATAATGTTTGTATCTTAAACAATTGTAATTCATAGAACATGTCAAGATTACTTCAGAAGTCCATATATTTTAATTTTTAAGGAATTTGTCTACACTGCATGGTATTAAAAAGGCTGGCTCTATTTAACTCTTAAAGGGTGTAAAAATCTTACTCCTCTTTCTGGGCATCCATCACCCATTCATCAGATTCAATCTTTTTACATTTTATTTTCATCAAATTTTGCTTGTACTATAACATACATAGGTACTATACATGTGTGTGCATGTGTGTGTGTGTGTGTGCTTTGATTTATTCATCAGTGAGATGTGCTGTTGTGTTCTTCACTTCAGTGGAGAACTTGGCCTTGAGACAGTTATGATTTACAGAATTTTGAGATTAGAATGGTGGGCAGATTAGATTTAGAGTTGAATCTTACTTCCAATTCCAGAGTTACCCCACAATTCCAAATCAGTTTCTGCATCTGAGGAACAAAAATGACATGCTCACGAGCAGTGTGTTGCACAATTTTAATGCTAGCACACTGTGAGTAGTTGTTCACCAGAAAGTGGGAGCAAACCCTATCCATAAAACAGTGTGTGAAAATAGGATCCTCTACCTGTTCCTCTGAGGCATGGGAGGAATCATATCTTAGCATTCTATTACCCCTGCATTCCAGGTGCACAAGCTCAAGAGAGCAGGCAGAGCCACAAGCTGGAGTCGTAGTTTGAGCCTCCTCATCAGATGTAAAGGCTGAGGCTTTCCTGGCTGATTTTGGCTTCGTTTGATTGCCACATCCGAAATGTTCCTAAATAGGGTAGAAACCATTCCTGAGTAGCCTACCCTCTTAAAAGAATGTCTGGCCCTAGCCAACACACCTTTTCAGTTTTAATATTATCCCTTATTTTTCCCCCTTTGTGTTCCTTACAGCCTAGTGAAACAAACCATTTTTGTATCCCACATACACATCCCATGTATTCACATCTCTGGCTTTTGTTTACTCTTTCCACTACCTTGAGTAACATTGTTCCTTAAATCTTTCTCTCAAGCCTTAGCTAATTGGTACTTCCAGATGATCCCCCAAGCTGGGAGGAAAAACAAACAATCAAACAAACAAAAAAGAGATGTCCTCTCCTGGTCCCTTTTATTTATTTATATAATTTTTCACAACACTGACTTGTTTCTCATTATATAATTGTTACTAATAAAATGTATCAGCATCAATGGAGTGTTGAGTATCAGATATTACTAAGCTTAATTATTGCAAGTTTGAGAGATATGAGGTTGTTTACTCCTCAAAGAGTACTCTAAACATATCTCCTGCATGTTTAAATCTATTTTTGGAAGAATCATGCCATCCAAAGGAAACATTTTTTAAAAATTACTTTATCTATTTTTTCCCAGTACTGTTACTAAAAAGATGGTGTCTGTTCATGAGAGTAGCTTTGACACTAAAGGAACAAATAGCACTAATTACACCTGCACAGATTAAAAGGAGTGATAACGGTGCCTGCTAATGCTCAGCATATGCCATCACACTAGGAATGCAGTGCATTTTTCAACAATATTCTTTTAAACATCACTAAGAAAACCACTGCAACAGATGTTGGAAAGTAAACTTCAACAACAAAATTACAATGTGGAGTCTACAATTTGAGAGTATTTTGATGGAAGGAGTGGGAAAACAAAAAAGTTCCTATTCAAAACCTGAAGGGATCTCGTTGGAAACCATGGTTTATGTATAATTGGAAAAAATCACTCTAGATAAAATTGCAAGTGTGTATTGTGTAAAAATGCTCAATTATCCCAGAGATTGGATTTTTTTTCTCGGGCATCTATATGGATCTCACCACAAGCACATCAAATTAGGCGATGCAAACATGGCAAACCCCAGAAAGTCTAACAGCAATGAAGTTGAAACTGCTCATTAACAACAGAGTACTGAATCTAATTTTATGTTTACCAATTACATTGATGGAAGTCCCCGAAAGCTTTATTGCCACACTACTGGGAAAGACCTGTCATTGGGTTAAATTGTTTATTTACCTGATTCTCTGTTTCTAGCAGACTTTTAAAAATCTGATAAGTGAAAGGGAATATTGAAGATGAATTCTCTTATTAAATACTGAAAAAGAAAAAATGGACTCAAAGATGATACCAAAAGGAATCCCTACTCAGGATTTTACTTTTTGTTTTTAGAATGGACATCTCCCAGAGGTCTTCCAAGTTCTTTCCCCCTCTCTTCAATGTTAATTCCTTCCTTATCGCCAAGAAACTACAATCACATACAAAATAGACATACTGAGACAAAGTGTATCATTTGGAGTTCTTAAAATTCATGATGAATGTCCACTGAAATTCATTTTTCCTAAACAATGATCATGAAATGCTTCAGTCTATATATTGTATTTTTCTATGACTATTCAGTCAGTATCTTCACACCAAAGATCACTGCTGCTCTCAAGAGCATGCCTTATATATACTGTTTTATTCATTTTGTGATTTTTTAAATCTCTTAGGCATGCTTTAATTACTAGGAAAAAAAATAGTTTCCCTATTTAAAAAAAGGGAACTGATATTTTAAAAGTAGGGATTAAATAAACTGTGCAAGCAGATTAATTTGTAACTCTATATTGGATCATGTTTGCTATGTCTACTGGAACAAGTGAAAACTCATGGAATATGAACTAAAGCTAAAGAGATTATTATGTATTCATGACAGATTTATTTGAATTTACTTTCTTTAGCTCACCAAGAGAACTTCTAAATATATTTCTTAGAGTTTTTTTTTTAATTCTTACAAAACCCTATATAAAATACATTTCTAAATAGTGATACATACTAGTGGAGGAGGGGCATGGCAAAGAAGTAGGAGATCCTGTTTCAACCAGTCCCCTAAAGCAAGCTAAATATCTACCAGAACACTCTGAACACCCATGAAATCAGCTTGAGATGTAAGATTATGCACTTCTAGATCTCTATGGGGGCAAAAGATCATCAGTGGAGAGGTAAAGTGGAGTGGGAATGCTCAGACTGATATCCAAGGATAAACAGGAGAGGGAGCCACCAGAAGCGACCCATTGGGAAGTAATACCCCAACACGAAAGTGCCCTGTGATTGGGGATGAGCATTATCTTGGAGACTGGTTAAAAGCACTCAAAAAGAACAAAAGATCTGGTGGAATTGGGTGGTCACTGGCTCAGGACTAATCCCACAGTCCCAGGACAGTTACCAGAGGGGACTACCTATACCAGAGAGAGCCCGGCGGGGGGTCTAGTCCGTGCTCACCGAGCCCCAGGTTTCCACTGCTGGCACCACCACTCGGGGCTAGGCACACTCCCACCTGTTCCTGAGATAGCCTGGTGTGGGCATCAGCCTTCAGTCTCTGGGCAGGCAGCCTTCTGTGACCCGCACGATCACAGGGTTTGAGTGCACTCAGCCTGCACCTGAAAGAAGCAGGTGCAGTTTCAGGTGGTGGTCCCTCGGTCCACAGCCTTCTGCAACCTATGCCTCTGCCAGGTTCGAGTCCACTGGACGTGGGTGTGGACCCCAGAGAGCAGTTCCAGCAATGGCAGCCACCCGGGTTCCGGTATACCCAGACCAATATCAATCATGGTTTTACTGGCTCAGGGGTGCAGAGACAAGCGGGGCCCAGGCAATCACTGAGACAATGGCTGGGGTGCACACCGCCTGTGGGAGGCTGGGGTGTTCAGCAGAGTTTGCAGAAGGGAGCCCATGTGTTTTGGACCACCCAGACAGGAGGAGACTGAGGCTTTTCTCTGAGACAGAGGTCTGGAGGTGGACAGTTTGCTTTTCACTAAACTTCCAAAAAGCCACAAAAAACCACCAAAGAACAAAAACCTCCAGAGAACAAAAGCCTGAAAAACTGGTTTCCGAAGAGCCAAGCCCCTTGATGGGGGCAGAGAATCTCAGCCCAAGCAGGACTGACTGAAAAACAATGTGACATGCCCCTCCCCAAAAAGACAAGCCAAAAGAACAAAATGAAAACCACTACAGGGTCCCATAAAAATGTAAAACCCCAACATCAGGGGAAAACAGTATATTAAGCTTCCAGTATTACTCTAAAACCTGTATATTTCATAGATACAACATTTCTTTCTTTCTTTCTTTTTTCTTTTTTTTTAAATCCGTTCTCACAATTCTTGTTCTTTTAATTTTTTTAACCTACTTACCATTACAAATGAAGATTTAATACAACATATTCCATAATAACTTTTTAACTTGAACTTCTTTCATACATATACCTGTTTTCTTTTTCTTCTTCTTTTTTTAATACATATAGATAATCCTTCAAGGTAATCCTTTTTCCCTATTCAATACTACCCCTATATAGAAACCAGTTTTAATTTCCCTGTATCTCTGGAATGTTGAGTCCTTTAACAAAGATAACAAGATTCACCCAGGAAGAAACATAATAATCTTCCTCACCCACATCAAGGGGTTATAACCATCTTCCCATCTTATTCTTCTGTTAGTTTTTCTGTGTATTTGTTTTTGTTTTTTTACTATATAAATCTTATTCTTGGGGTTCATTTTGGCTGGGTTTTCTTTTTTTTTTTTTTTTTCCCTTGTCTTTTACCTTCGTCTTTTTGTTTGTCTGTCTTTGTTTATATACCTTATAAATCTTACTTTGGGGACTCATTTTCCTTGGGTTTTCTCTTTTTTTTTATCTCTCCTTTTCTCTCTCTTTTTTCTTTTTTCTTTCCTTTTTGTGGTGACTTCAGATTGCTCTGAAACTTTCCAGGATGCAATTTGCCCAGATTGTGGTTGATATATTCAGCTATACATCTCCTCAATGATCTCTCACCAAAATGACGAGGAGAAGGAATACCCAACAGAGGAAAAATCCAGAGACTGTGCCTTCTCCATCAGAACTATTGGATATGGACATAAACAGTATGTCAGAAAGGGAATTCAGGGTAACAATTATCCAGGCAATGGCTAGGTTGGAGAAGACCATTAGTGGCAACATAGAAACTCTAAAGACAGAAGTTAGGGCTGATCTGGCAGTACTACAAAAAGTTATCAGTGAGATCCAATCTAATCTAAATACTCTAACAGCTAGAGTCACTGAGCAGAAGATAGAATTAGTGATCTAGAAGACAAACTGATAGAAAAGAAGGATCAGGAGAAGGTCTGGAACAAACAGCTTAGAAGCCATGAAAACAGAATTAGGTAAATAAGTGATGCCATGAAACGTGCAATATCAGAATTATTGGGATCCGTGAGAGGGTTGAGAAAGAAAGAAGACTAGAAGATATAGTTGAAAAAATTCTGGATGAAAATTTCCCTAGTATGGGGAATGAAACAAGTGTTTGTGTCCTAGAGGCAGAAAGGATACCTCCCAAGAGCGATGAATCTAGAAAGACCTCCAGACACTTAATTGTGAAATTCACAAATCATAATTTTAGATAAGAGGTCCTAAGGGCAGCTAGGAAGAAGAGATTCCTAAAATACAGAGGAAGGTCCATCAGAATAACAACAGACCTGTTCACAGAAAATTGGGAAGCCAGAAAGGGCTGACAAAACATATTCAGGGCACTAAATGAGAAGAACACACAGCCGAGAATACTTTACCCAGCAAGGCTGACATTTGAAATGGATGAAGAGATAAAGAGCTTCCAAGACTGGCAAGGTTTGAAAGTGTGACCATAAAGCCGGCACTACAAGAAATACAAGGGGGTTCTATAAAAGAAGAAAGAATCCAAGAGTGATATAGAACAGAAATTTACAGAGACAATCTATAGAAACAAGGACTTCTCAGGCAACATGATGTCAATAAAAACTTACCTTTCAATAATCACTCTCAATGTGAACAGCCTAAATGCTCCCCCAAAATGGCACAGGGTTGCAGACCAGATAAAATGACAGGACCCATCCATATGCTGTCTACAAGAGACACATTTGGAACCTAAAGATACATCCAGACTGAAAGTGAAGGGATGGAGAAGTATCTTTCATGCCAGCGGGCCTCAAAAGAAAGCTGGGGTAGCAATCTTCATATCAGATGAATTATATTTTAAGCTAAAGACTGTAGTCAGAGATACAGAAGGACATTACATCATTCTTAAAGGGTCTATCTACCAAGAAGATCTAACAATTGTAAATATTTATGCCTCCAATATGGAAGCAGCCAACTACATAAGTCAACTGTTAATCAAAATAAAGTCATATTGATATGAATACATTAATTGTAGGGGATCTTAACATGTTACTCTCAGCAACAGACAGACCATCTAAGTAGAAAATCAATAAATAAACAAGAGCTTTGAATGGACCTCATAGATATATATAGAACATTCCACCCTAAAACAACAGAATACTCATTCTTCTCAAGTGCACATGGAACTTTCTCCAGAATAGACCACATACTGGGTCACAAATCAGGGCTCAACCAATACCAAAAGACTGAGATTATTCCCTGCATACTCTAAGACCATAATGTTTTAAATCTGGAACTCAACCACAAGAAAAAGTTTGGAAGGAATTCAAACACTTGGAAGCTAAAGACCACCTTGATTAAGAATGTTTGGATCAACCAAGAAATCAAAGAAGAACTTAAACAATTCATAGAAACCAATGAGAATGAAGACACATCTGTCCAAAACAGATGGGATATGGCAAAGGGAGTCCTAAGGGGGAAATAGGTAGCCATCCAAGTCTTACTCAAAAAAACAAACAAACAAACAAACAAAAAACAACAACAACAACAACAAAAACTGGAAAAATCCTGAATACACCAACTCTCTTTACACATTAAAGAACTGGAAAATCAATAACAAATTAAGCCAACCCCATGCATGGGAAGGGAAATAAGATTAGAGTAGAGATAAGTGAGTTAGCAACTGGAGATACAGTAGAACACATTAATGAAACTAGAAGCTAGTTCTTTGAAAGAAGTAATAAGATTGATAAACTACTGGCCAACTAATCCAAAAGAAAAGAGAGAGGACCCAAATTAATAAAATTATGAATGAAAGGGGAGAAATCATGCCTAACACCAGAGAAATAGAAACAATAATCAAAATTATTATCAACAGCTATATGCCAATAAGTTAAGCAACTTAGAAGAAATGGATGCATTCCTGGAAACCTATAAACTTCCAAGACTGAAACAGGAAGAAACTGACAACCTGAATAGACCAATATCTAGTAACGATATTGAAGCAGTGAACAAAAACCTCCCAAAAAACAAGAGCTGAGGCCCTGACGGATTCCCTGGGGAATTCTATCAAACATTCAAAGAAGAAATAATACCTATTCTCCTGAAGCTGTTTCAAAAAATAGAAACAGAAGGAAAATTTCCAACTCTTTGTATGAAGCCAGTGTTACCCTAATCCCCAAACCAGGCAAAGACCCCATCAAAAAGGAGAATTTCAGACCAATATCCCTGGTGAACATGGATGCCAAGATTCTTAACAAGATTCTAGCTAATAGGATCCAACAGTACATTAAAAAGATTATTCACCATGACCAGGTGGGATTTATCCCTGGGATGCAAGGGTGGTTCAATATTTGCAAGTCAATCAATGTGGTAGAACAAATCAATAGAGAGAAAAACCACATGGTTCTCTCAATTGATGCAGAAAAAAAAAAAAAAAAAAAAAAAAACACTTGAGAAAATAGAGCATCCATTCCTAATTAAAACTCTTCAAAATGTAGGGATAGTGGGAACGTTCATAAAATTATGTATGAAAAACCCACATCAAATATCATCCTCAATTCCCTTTGAGATCAGGAATATGACAAGGACGTCCACTTTCACCACTGTTGTTCAACATAGTACTAGAAGTCCTAGCAACAGCAATCAGACAACAGAAAGAAATAGAAGGTATTCAAAATGGCAAAGAAGACGTCAAACTCTCTCTTTTCACAGATGACATGACACTTTATGTGGGAAGCGCAAAAGACTCCACTCCCAAACTACTAGAACTCATACAGCAATTCAGTAATGTGGCAGGATACAAAATCAATGCACAGAAACATCTTATCCACCATGACCAGGTAGTATTTATCCCTAGGATGCAAAGGCGGTTCAATATTTGCAAGACAATCAATGTGATAAGAGTTTGACTTCTTCTTTGCCGTTTTTAATCTCAATGTGGTTTTGAACCACACTTGCATAAATAAGTGCTATATTAATTTAGCATATGTCTTACTCATAACATCAGTGACGCTATATTTACTATGCAACTAGTTAGACAATAATCTTAGCTTTACAGTTTACCTTTTTTTAAAAAAAGATTTATTTATTTATTTTAGAGAGAGGGAGGAAGGGCAGAGGGAGAGGGAGAGAGAATCTCAAGCAGACTCTGCACTGTATACCCTGCCTTACTCCAGGCTCAATCTCATAACCCTGAGATCATGACCTGAGCAGAAATCAAGAGTGGGAGGCTTAACTAACTGAACCACCAAGGTACTCCTATTTTGCTTTTTAATTACGATTAGACACTAAAGGAAATATTTAAAATGCAGAGGTGTAAGAAAAAAAAAAGATTACACATAGTTTCTCCACATCTTTAATTTATATATTTACCTTAGTTTCTTTATTCAACACATAGTTGTAAATATGTTTCATATATAATATTGTCTACATTTCAATTTAAAATTTCATTTACCTCCATGATTTATAATTTAATTGGAAATAGATATCTAAATCAATGGACTGTAAATAATTGAACATCTTTCATTTGACAGTTTATCACAAAAAGTAAAACATTAAAAACAGAATCAAATGTCCAGAATTAAATGTCAATAACCATTCATATTCCTCTACTCTTTTTTTCTTACTCAACACAGACTAACCAAATATAATTGGGGAATATGCATGCATTAGATATACTAATTTAACATCTGACTTTGATTAAACATTTCTAATACTTTCTCAATGTTTAATTTTCCATGTCCATTTTGTCCTAATTTTAATTTTATTTTTCACATTGTATGTATTTTTATAATCTTAGTTTTATTATTTCTGGTATAAGAAATGCATTCATAGGGTTTTTCTTTTCTGTTAAATTCTTGATTTGGTGTTAAATATGAAAAACCTGGAAGGGGCAATTAAAATGATTGCAGTGATTATGCTTCCTTCCAAGGAACTGTTAATTTATTAACTTGATTTAAAAATGTATTCCTAGGGGCGCCTGGGTGGCTCAGTGGGTTAAAGCCTCTGCCTTCGGCTCAGGTCATGATCCCAGGGTTCTGGGATCGAGCCCTGCATCAATCCTCTGCTCGGCAGGGAGCCTGCTTCCTCCTCTCTCTCTCTGCCTGCTTCTCTGCCTACTTGTGTTCGCTGTCTGTCAAATAAATAAAGAAAGAAATAAAAATCTTAAAAAAAAAAACAACCTAGTAGAATTTGGGTTTTAAAAAAAAAATGTATTCCTAATCTAAGCAGCAACAAATTATCTGTATTATTTTCAACACAAAACTCTAAGGAGCTGTTTTGTTTGGGGGAGTTGTGGTCATTGTTTTTTGTTTGATTTTGTTTTTGCAATCCAGTCTAATGCAGTGTAAATAAGGTAATGATTTATATACTTCTTTTTGAGTAAGTGAGTATTTCTTCCAGGATTGGCTCTATTCCCCATTCCTTTAAGGTTTTCCTTTCAATATCAAGAATTTATCCATCAACCTCTACATTGAACCCTACAGGGCAATATCAAGTCATATTTAAATTATCTTTCCCTTTCTTCTTAAAACACAAATATCTATTGAGATCACTAGTGAAGATAAAGAATAATGTGTTAACAAATTAGATCAATTTAAATGAAAATCTTATTGTTTGAAAAAGAAATGTTTCAAAAGATTTTGTGGAAAAAAAAATCCACTTTGCTGAGAATCTTTCTTTCTTTCTTTTTTTTTTTTTTTTTAAGTTACCTGGGCTCCTCCCACTGAACTAAGTATTTTACACCGATTTTTTTTTTTAAATTTTTTATTTGACAGAGATCACAAGTAGGCAGAGAGAGAGGAGGAAGCAGGCTCCCCGCTGAGCAGAGCGCCCAATGCGGGGCTCGATCCCAGGACCCTGGGATCGTGACCTGAGCCGAAGGCAGAGGCTTTAACCCACTGAGCCACCCAGGCGCCCCGAATCTTTCTTTTTTTATATCAGATTTTAATACTTCCATTCTAAATGGAACTGCCTACCACAAAAGTTAATAGTGGCAACGTGTCTTATCAGTCTCTTCCCTGCTATACTTTAGTCAGGTTGTGTATCAAGTATAACACGTTTCAAGGAACAGAACCCCACCTCTGTAGTAAATTCTTTACATGTAGTAAAGAATTTAATTTTGCCTAAAGGGAGGTCTGGACTTTGTTCTTGAGTTCTGGTAGGTAGTATCTAAGTTCTTGGAATGTCATGCCTTATAGAAGTGTCTTTGTTTGTCTTTGTACCTTGGGTCATACCAAATGATGTAGCAATGTGAGTTAGGGTGGGTGCTGGCATACCAGACAGTCTAACAATGTGAGTTAGGGTGGTGTTTTTAAGTCTATTACGTCAGTTTAACCTCTGGAGGGGCTGGAGATGGATATTAACCACATGGGTAGTCAACTATGTCTAAATAATGCCTCCAACTATATCTAAATAATGCCTCTATGCCTCAGTAAAATCTCTGGATATCCAGGCTCAAGTGAGCTTCCCTGATGAGCAATAAAATATTCTATGCATATTCCCACCCATCATCATTAGGAAAAGTGGCACTCTCCATGATTCCAATGGAAGCGGACAATAGGAAGCTCCAGACCTGGAAACTCCTGGACTCTGCTCCATGGCCCTATTCCCTGGACTGATTTTAACCTGCCTCTTTTCACTGTGATAAACTGTGAGTATAAAAGCTTTCAGTGAGTTCAGCCAGTCTTCTACTGAATTATTAAATATGGCATTGGTGGGGACTCCTAAACATGTAATTTGTGTTAGTGGGGGGGGATCTTGGGAGCCCCAAACTTGTAATTGGTGTCAGAAATAAAAGGGGTCTTTTGGACAGCTCTCTAAGTTTGTATTCTCTCAAAAAACTGATTTAAACAAGATTTAATATTATTAAATATTAATGAAAAACTCAAAACAAAGGGAATTTCAGTTTATTTTGTTCAATAATGGCACCAAAGACTTTTCCCCCCATATTTCCACTTTGTCGCCAATTTATCAGCTTCACTCTAAGCCTGAATTTTTTCTCATGATGGCAAGATCGCTGAAAATACCTTCATACAAATCCAGAAAGAAGGAAAGTCTTTTCTTCCCCATCATTGGATTCTTAACCACAAACAAAAATCTGATTATACCGACTTCTTATGAAAATAAAAATCACTGTGGCCAGAATAAGGACCTATCCTTACCAGTTTAGACCAAATGGATCTGTAGCTAAAATAAATTGTGGGATCAGTCCCACGGAAATCTCAGAATTGCCACACAGCGGCAATGAATATATGAGAAGGCTGCAGTGAATATATGAGAGCTGACTACAATGTCCACTGTAGAATCCCATTATTGACCAGAAACTGGCTTATGAACAAGGGTAGTTAGCTTTTGTGCTAGTAAACTTCCACTTCCAGGCACAAGCTCTATGTCATTTAGGATGTAATTCAGAATGGCACAAAAAGTAAAGTCTTAATAAGTAAGTTCTGGAAATAACTAAAATGTAACCACAAGGAAAGCCAAGCAAGTAAAAATCTAGAAACATCATTTTCAGAAAAATCCTAGAAATACAAAATACCAGATTCCAAAAATTCTTAGAAGGGCTACCAAACCTGAGATCAGGCAGAATTTATACAAAAATAAATGAGAAGAGAACTAGAAAGAGTAGTAAAAGTCCACAGCAGTGGATGGAACTAGAGGTTTTAATGCTAAGTGAAATAAGACTGAGGAAGACAAATGCCATATGATTTCACTCATAATCTAAAAAAATAGATCTAAATCTAAAAATAGATTTAATATTAATAAAATATTATAAATATATAAAAATATTATAAATATATAATGAAATAGATTTAATATTAATAAAATAGATCTAAATCTAAATTTAAGAAAAATAAAATAAACAAACAAGCAAAAAACAGACACAGACCTGTAAGTACAGAGAACAAACTGATGGTTGCAGGGAACGGAGGATGGGTTTGGGGATGGGTTCTGGGGATAGGTTCTGGGAATGGGCAAAATGAGTGAAGGGAAGTTATACAGGCTTCCAGTTATGGAAAGAATAAGTCACAGGAATAAAAGCACAGCATAGGGAATACAGTCAGTAATATTATAATAGTGTTGTATGGTGACAGATGGAAGCTACATTACGGTGAACATAGCATAATGAATAGAGAAGTTGAATCAGTATGTTGTACACCTGAAACTAATGTAACAGTGTGTGTCAACTATAATCAAGGGATTTTTTTAAAGTAATGGCAAAATATAATTCCTAAAGTTGAGGGGTTTGCTTTGAAATGCACAAGCTATGTCCTATAAATAGCTGTAATTTTCAGGATTGACAAACTGTTTCAGAGTACACATAAAAAAGAAAATATAAGTTAAACACTGACCCTAAACCTTAAAAATTATATTATTAAAATGTAAGCCACTTTGATTTATGAATGTTACTGTAAAAATCCTAACTAACATATTAGCAAACAGTATCATGAGGTAATGAGGGTACACTAAAAGCATTCACACTGAAACTAGAAATAGGTCAAAATGTTTAGGATCAGCACTATTATTTTTATATTTCCTATAGGCATTAGCTTACACTTACAAAACAGATAAATTAATGATATAAAAATCAACAAGCAAGAGGGAAATAGATGATACAGTTTTAAACTTGGAAAACTTAATATCAATTAAAAATATTAAAGAAAATAAGCATTTCAGTTAATATCTTTTGCTCCCAAATTAATAGTTTCATAAGATATGAAACTTTTTACAGGGAGGGGTTTTATATATATATTTTATATATATGTACATATAATATATTTATAAAATTTATATATACACACATGCACACACATACATGTATATATACACGCATATATACATTTATACACACAAACATATATACATATACATATATATACATTTACACACACAAACATATATAATATATATACACATATACATAATAGCTAATCATAACATATAATGAAAGTAATATCTATAACAGAAAAGAAAAAATATAACTAAGAATAAATTTAATAGGAAATGTACATTATGTATATGAAGAAAATTTTCAGAGTATGAAAAGACACCAAAGAATATTTGAACTTAATGAAAGGTATACCATGTTTTTGGGAGGGAAAAGACTAACATAGCGAAAGCATCCTTTCAATGTAAATTAAAAACAAATTTCACATGACACCAATAAAACAGTTAAGGTTGGTTCTGTTTTTGATTTATTTAACTAGATGTGCTGATTTGCAAATTAATTAAAAAATAAAAGCAAACTAGCCAGAAAAATAGTGAAAAGGAAAACAATATAGGCAGGTTATTTTTGCTAGATATTAGAAGCTACTATAATAATTAATAATTAATTAATAATCAATAATTACAAAGTTAAAGAATTCCAAATTCAAAAATTGCTGTATTCTTAAACACACACAAATAATAATTTATTAAATGATAAAGGTAGTGTCTTAACCTAATGTTATGTCCTACACTTTATTTTTTCATTTATTTTAAGGATTTTATTTATTTATTTGACAGAGAAAGAGAAAGTGCGAAAGTGAGTACACAAGCAGGGGGAGCAGCAGGAAGAGGCAGAAGGAGAAGCAGGCTGAGCAGGGAGCTCAACATTGGGCGGGATCCAGGACCCTGGAATCGTGACCTGAGCAGAAGGCAGATGCTTAATCAACAGACTGAGCCACCCAGGTGCCCCTGTCTTACACTTTAAATAGCGTACTTAACAATTCATTTTTCTACTCCATAGTATTCTTTTCTCTAGACAAATAAAGATTTCTGAATCGGGCAGAGTTTTAGGAAATCCTGGAAAATTAGGACAGAAAGACATAGGGGTAAACCTGAAGCTAAATTGAAAGTCTCCCCATGAACACTGCATTCCTCATTGGAGCAGCGAAAGAAATACAGCTATGGAACTTTACCTCTTTAAGATACTGCTAAAATTCACATAAAGATAATGCTTATTTTATGAGTCCATATCTGACCCAATACATATTGTGGGTTAGGGTACAAAGTTACACAGTTGTAAAAGTCTTACCCATCTCTGCACTTCAAGTGGTTTTTTTTTTCCCCATTTCGCATTTTCTACAAGTTGAAATATCCAACCACCACCACTTAATGTTTGCCTCAGAATTATTAGATCATTTTCCCCCAAGATTTGTCATCCTTAACAACTGTTATGAGGAAAGGCAATATTAAAATCCCCATATTATAAAAGAGAACACAGAAGTGGCACTAAGAGCAAATAAATTCTTAGGATTCACTCATTGAAAGCTTTTCATAAGGTAGACACTTTCCAAATAACCTGTATGCTTGACTCCAGATTATGTATTTTCACGCCCTCATCTTGTTTACCTATTTTATTCTGAATTGAGTTGAGAGTGCAGAAGTGTACCACGATGAGCTTTGGAGTCATTTTGGCCTGAGTACCAACCCTGTGACATAATCTCTGAGCAAAATGGGGGCAAGCACCTTGACTCTTCTGACCCTCAATTTCCTCATTTGTTAAATGTGGATAATAATATTTATTATGGAATTGCTTTAAAGATTGAATAAAATAATGTATATAAAATGTGTAATTCATTGCCATAACTCAATAAATGCAATTATTACAAAGTGATCCAAGACCAAATGTAAAGGCATATTTCACAGGCAACTTGTGGGACAATAATAGGCCTTTCTCAAATATGAGAGCTGGGATCTTGAAAAATCACTAACATAAGAACTGACAGTGGAGGTATTTAAGATCTTATGGAGAAAATTGAGTTTGGGGACTGTGATAATGAGAAAATCCATACAAAAACCCTCTTATCACTATTTTTACACTAAAATAAAACAAAAAAGGCAGCTTGTTCAGTAAAATGCTATGAATGATGCTTTTATACACCCTAAATTGTTAATGTAATTAATTGCCATTTATCATTCCTTAACTGCTAAAGTTGACTTAATCTCCTCCTTTTATAATTCGAAAGAGATTTTAAACACTCACTTTCTGAAGTTTCAGAGAAGGTGCATATTAAGAGATTCTCCCCACCCCATATTTGGTTCCTGATATGTTCACAGCCTCTCTGATTTTATGATTCAGGGTTCTTGAATCCTGTGTCCTGAGTTCTGTCACAATCCAGGAGCAATATGATTTGTATGGTTGAGATGACACAAAACACAAAAACAGCAACAATGACAATTTGGAGTTATTTTAAATTAGCATATTTGGAATAACCAATACATTTTTCTAAAGTTGGCTATGTGATAATAGGTTATGTAATTATAGTACATGCCTTCTGACCCTCTTAAAATTTGATTTTTCTTCTTCAACTTTTAATAGATGTGGGAATATAGTTTGAATGCCCTGGTTATTTTTCCTTCACTTTCTTATCTCTCTAAAGGCACAATACTACCGTTCTGTGTTTTACCTTTTATATTTACAGCCACATTTTTAATTGGCCAAATGTGAGTGAGTCACAAGTCAAAGTAGGAATTCTGGAATAAAGATTCTCCCAGGTGCTCTGAAAGACTATAGAATTAAACTTTCCATGTATATTTACATAGTCACTATATCTGTATTCTCTGCACATTTTGTGTATATGCTAAAATTCTTCCTCGGCATAATTCTCAGTGCAGGAAGTATTACTAAAGCCCCAAGGTTTTTTGAAGGGCATTTCAATATATTTGTTTAACAATGCAATTAAGTTCAGTTGGTAATAATTCCAAAGGAGGAATTTAGAATTGGAAAGAGAAAAGGAAGCTAAACATAATTGGAGAAGAAGGTATAATAAATACTCTCGGAATGTAGCTAATAATGCCCCCTGGGTAACAGGGCATTTCAAAGTTACAGGTTTTTTTAGCCTGAAGCTTGCGGAGATTTTGAAAAAAGCCCTGAGTAAAGGATACAAATGTCACAATGACCATTCTCTAAATATCAGGGATTAGCACAATTTTCCTTATCAAGAAAAAACAAAACATTTAAGCCCATTTGTCTGGCAAATTACACTACATTGTAGCAGGACTCCTTAGAAATGTTTTCAGTGGCTAGAAAGAATAATCCTGTATTTACCAGATAATCATACGATAGATAGGGTTTGACCAACCATATGTAGTTGAAAACCTTCCAATATGGTTCAAAACCTTCCAGTAACTTCTCAGGCCTGAACATAAGCAATTAGTGTGACTTTTTCTGTCGGGCCTCAAGGGGAAAGCTGCCCTCACCACAGGAGACTTGGTGCACAGTCAGTGCACTGCAGTCACTGAGGGGTTTCCATGAAGGGCCCCAGCCCCCTTGCCAGTCATGCTCTTTGAATTTTTAATTCTTAGCCCAGCTGCTTAGACCTCTTTAGCTTTATTCTTAGACCTCTTTAGCTGAGACTTTGGGCACAGGTCCTCTTAGGAGCCTGGGCTGAGGCCTCCTTAGGGCAACAATGTGGGAAAGGGAAAAATAGGGAAGAGAAAAAAGGAAACTTGAAGACACTTTCCTCACTCTGAATGCCCAAGATTTTCCACTCCTAGCCTTTCTTCCTTGCCCTCTTCTTGACCCCAAGGTCCATAAAACTGCCCAAGTCTTTTGTTCTGGGCTCCCTCAACAGTGAAACTACTTCTACATCTATGCTGATTCTCCTGACCCTTGACCAGTGTACCCTTCCATGGGGGAAAATAGCAGAGGGGGAGTCAATTTCTCCATGGGCTTAAAACTCTTGCTTATTTTACCACAGTAAGTGATTAAAGGCTTAAGTCTTTCATTGTAGCTTGTTGCTTTAATTGGCTACTCCAACAGCTAATAGTTCAGCCCTGTCTTTCTCATCTTAACTAAGCTACTGACAATATGTTAACATAAGAATCTAAAATATTACTCAATGACCTTGTTTTTTTTTTCCAACACAGAAATACAGTTAACCTCTCAAAATGATGTCCAATTCCTCACAAGAAGTGTTACACATATTGAGAAAACAAATACTGAGAAAAAAAAAACATTATTTAGGTTACTTTTACAGCATCAACAAGAAGTGTTCATTAATTTGTCATCTGAGGAAACCCACAGAGTCTTCTTCATAATAAAGTTATTTCTTTCTACTTCTTCATAATAAAGTTATTTCTTTCTACTCGACAGAGCTTTCATATAGGATCTTACTTAATTTTAGGATTCCTAAACATGATGAATATTAATTTGTAGAATCTCGTTACTCTCCGGAGTTATATATAACAAATTCTAAGGCAGTGTAGGGCATGGAAACGTTATAAGCCTAGACCCAGTACTCTGGGTCTACTTGCTAGGCCTATAACCTAGAGCTAGTCCATAATCACCTCTGACCCTCTGCCTCAAAGGTAAGGGTACTATGTAAACTGCTAAGTGTCATCAGAAATGCTGATACTCATAAGTGTTTGAATAAACAATAACATATTTAATGGATATTAGCAATAGTACATTTGCTCTCTCTGGGGCACAATGAAACAATATCTACCTCAAAGACGTTATCAAGTAAAAGTGCTAATACATATATGCCACTTGGAATAGTGACTTGAATACTGCTCATTATGTTCCCTATATTGATCATCACGTGATCATCAATATTTCATCATTATTACATCCTCAGGGTAAATGGAACACACTGGAAAAGAACTGTAACTTAGAAAAATCTCTGATCAGTGACCATGGATTAATATGACTATTTTTTCTTTTATAAATCTCTAGAAATTTTACAATCAGATTATGAGCATCTTTCAAAAAGTAGTTTATCCTTCTGGGAAATAGCGGTATTGCTCAAAAAATTTTTGGAACACACTGTATTGAAAATGTCTTCATAATCTATAAATGAGGAAGCTATTTTTATTAATTTGTAATTCCATCTTACTTTTAAAAGTTTAATTTGCAATACTCAACTTCATCATCTGCTTATTTATCAAATTACTTATCTTATACAGGATTATCTGCCCTATTTACCAAATTATAACTTATTTATTCTATATTACTTGTGACTGTTTTCAGAGTAAGATTCATCATTTAAAGATGACAATTTGCCACTATTTAGGAGTTTATGACAGCTTCATTAGAGAAGGTTTTTTTTTTTTCATTTAGAGCAATTTATGTAGAATTTATGTAGATTAAACTCTTGCCCTGCCACCTCATAATTTTGTAATTTAGACAGGTTACTCAAAGTCTATGATTTGATTTTTTTCTTCATATGAAAATGGGAATAATTATACTTTCAATGTCATAGAATGAGATAAAATAATATCTACAGAAAATATAAAAGAGAACCTGTTCATAGAAGACACCATGTAATTGAATTGTAGCAACTCTGGTCATTCTGTTTTATTTTGGTCTTTCTCTAACATTGGACATCCTTCAAATTAAGAGCTATCTATACATGTGCAGCTAGATCTAAATCTAAATCTAGATTTAGTTGAAACTCTATGTCTACATCTGTAATATATACAGAGAGATGTATAGAGAGAGATATTTATATTCTTTCTTTGAAAAACAAGCATTCAATATGAATTTTTGATAGGTACCTGGATTATTATGTTCCCTCAAAAATATTTGCCTAGGCACACATAGCCACTTGTTATACCTTGTGCTTTCAGTTTTGCTTTCTGGAGACCTACTAACCTCTTAAAATTCTCTGGGCTGACTATCAACATTCCGTCTACGTGTATTCCAGCAAACCCAAAGGCATTATATTCAGCTTTTTAACTTTTATATTGGTTTACCTTGAGATTTTTTTTGTTTGTTTGTTACATGTTCCCTGAAGTGCATTATATATTTAGCTCATGCAGTAACATTTAAATAAATAGTGGATTTTTTTTTTTCTCAAAAATGAATGAAGGGCAGAGCTTGCAGGTATTAGAATGGGGAAGCCGGCTACAGAGACAGAGCCAAGGAGTGAGCTCTCAGCTCAGGGTGACCTTGAAACGGTCGCAGGCTGGGTGAGCTCAGAGTGCGGCTGGAGGCCAGGAATATGGGAGTGATTGGGCACTGTTCTCTGGGGGAGCATGGAGGAGTGGGGCCCTGGGCTCTTGGCTCCTCCGGGCTGGAGACTGGGAGGCCGCCATTTTCATTCCCATCCTCTGGAAATCTATGGAAAGCGTTCAGGGAACAAAAGCTCCCGAAAGTGAACCCAAGCGGATTACTTAGTCCGGAACCCAGTAAGGGCAGTGCAATTTAGCCTCAGGCAAAGACACTTGAGAGTCACTACAACAGGCCCCTCCCCCAGAAGATCAACAAAAAATCCAGCCAGGACAAAGTTCACCTACCAAGGAAAGCAGGTTCAATACCAAAGACAACAGCGGAATTCGAGAGGAGGAGAAAGCAAAGCACGGAACTCATGGCTTTCTCCCCATGATTCTTTAGTCTTGCAGTTAATTTAATTTTTTTTTCAATTTTTTTTCTTCTTCTGCTAAATTTTTTTAACTTTTACCATTTTCTTTTTTAACGTTTTTTAACTAGTTTATCTAATATATATATTTTTTTCTTTCTTTTTTGTATTTTTTCTTTATTTGTTTTCTTTTTTAAATTTTTTCTTTTTTTTTATGAACCTCTTTTTATCCCCTTTCTCCCCCCCACAATTTAGGGTTTCTTCTGATTTGGTTAAAGCACATTTTTCTGGGGTCTTTGCCACCCTTTTAGTATTTTACTTGCTCCTTCATATACTCTTATCTGGACAAAATGACAAGGCAGAAAAATTCACCACAAAAAAAAAGAACAAGAGGCAGTACCGAAGCCTAGGGACCTAATCAATACAGACATTGGTAATATGTAAGATCAAGATTTCAGAATGACGATTCTCAAGGTTTTAGCTGGGCTCGAAAAAGGCATGGAAGATATTAGAGAAACCTCTCTGGAGATATAAAAGCCCTTTCTGGAGAAATTAAAGAACTAAAATCTAACCAAGTTGAAGTCAAAAAAGCTATTAATGAGATGCAATAAAAAATGGAGGCTCACACTGCTAGGATAAATGAGGCAGAAGAAAGAATTAGTGATATAGAAGAACAAATGACAGAGAATAAAGAAGCTGAGCAAAAGAGGGACAAACAGCTACTGGACCACGAGGGGAGAATTCGAGAGATAAGTGACACCATAAGATGAAAGAACATTAGAATAATTGGGATTCCAAAAGAAGAAGAAAGAGAGAGGGGAGAAGAAGGTCTATTGGAGAGAATTATTGGAGAGAATTTCCCTAATATGGCAAAGGGAACAAGCATCAAAATCCAGGAGGTGTAGAGAACCCCCCTCAAAATCAATAAGAATAGGTCCACACCCTGTCACCTAATAGTAAAATTTACAAATCGCAGCAACAAAGAGAAAATCCTGAAAGCAGCCCAGGAAAAGAAGTCTGTAACATACAATGGTAAAAATATTAGACTGGCAGCAGACTTATCCACAGAGACCTGGCAGGCCAGAAGGAGCTGGCACGATATACTCAGAGCACTAAAAGAGAAAAACATGCAGCCAAGAATACTATATCCATCTAGGCTATCATTGAAAATAGAAAACTGAAAGAATTTGCAAACACCAAACCAGCTCTATAGGAAATATTGAAAGGGGTCCTCTAAGCAAAGAGACAGCCCAAAAGGAATAGATCATAAAGGAACAAAGACAATATACAGTAATAGTCACCTTACAGGAAATACAATGGCACTAAATTCATATCTCTCAAGAGTTACCCGGAATGTTAATGGGCTAAATGCCCTAATCAAAAGACACAGGGTATCAGAATGGATTAAAAAAACAAAACCCATCTATATGTTGCCTACAAGAAACTCGTTTTAGACGTGAAGGCACCTCCAGATTTAAAGTGAGGGGGTGGAAAACAATTTACCATGCTAATGGGCATCAGAAGAAAGCTGGGGTGGCAATCCTTCTATCAGATCAATTAGATTTTAAGTCAAAGACTATAATAAGAGATGAGGAAGGACACTATATCATACTCAAAGGGTCTGTCCAACAAGAAGATCTAACAATTTTAAATATCTATGCCCCTAACGTGGGAGCAGACAACTATATAAGCCAATTAATAACAAAATCAAAGAAACACATCAATAATAATACAATAATAGTAGGGGACTTTAACACTCCCCTCACTGAAATGGACAGATCATCCAAGCAAAAGGTCAACAAGGAAATAAAGGCCTTAAATGACACACTGGACCAGATGGACATCACAGATATATTCAGAACATTTCATCCCAAAGCAACAGAATACACATTCTTCTCTAGTGCACATGGAACATTCTCCAGAATAGGTCACATCCTGGGTCCTAAATCAGGTCTCAACCAGTATCAAAAGATTGGGATCATTCCCTGCATATTTTCAGACCACAATGCTCTGAAGCTAGAACTCAGTCACAAGAGGAAATTTGGAAAGAACCCAAATACATGGAGACAAAACAGCATCCTTCTAAAGAATGAATGGGTTAACCAGGAAATTAAAGAAGAATTGAAATTTCTTCAATTTCAATTGAAATTCATGGAATTCATGGAAACAAATGATAATGAAAACACAACGGTTCAAAATCTGTGGGACACAGCAAAGGCAGTCCTGAGAGGAAAATATATAGCAGTACAAGCCTTTCTCAAGAAACAAGAAAGGTCTCAAGTACACAACCTAACCCTACACCTAAAGGAGCTGCAGAAAGAACAAGAAAGAAACCCTCAACCCAGCAGGAGAAGAGATATCATAAGGATCAGAGCAGAAATCAATGAAATAGAAACTAAAAAAACAATAGAACAAATCAACAAAACTAGGAGCTGTTTCTTTGAAAGAATTAATAAGATTGATAAACCCCTGGCCAGACTTATCAAAAAGAAAAGAGAAAGGACCCAGGGGGGAGGAGTCAAGATGGCGGAGAAGTAGAAGCCTGAGACTACATCAGGTAACAGGAGATCAGCTCGATAGCTTATCTAAACATAGCAAACACCTACAAATCCAACGGGAGAGCGAAGAGAAGAAGAACAGCAACTCTAGAAACAGAAAATCAACCACTTTCTGAAAGGTAGGATTGGCGGAGAAGTGAATCTAAAACGACGGGAAGATAGACCGCGGGGGGAGGGGCCGGCTCCCGGCAAGCGGCGGAGAAACGGAGCACAAAATCAGGACTTTTAAAAGTCTGTTCCACTGAGGGACATTGCTCCAGGGGCTAAACCGGGGTGAAGCCCACGCGGGGCCAGCGTGGCCCCAGGCCCCGCAAGGTCACAGAAGGATCGGGGGTGTCAGAGTGTCGGAGAGCTCACAGGTATTAGAATGGAGAAACCGGCTGCAAAGACAGAGCCGAGGACTGAACTCTCAGCTCGGGGTTACCTTGAACTGGTCGCGGGCTGGGTGAGCTCGGAGCGCGGCTAGAGGCTGGGGATACGGGAGTGATTGGGTGCTGTCCTCTGGGGGCGCACTGAGGAGTGGGGCCCCAGGCTCTCGGCTCCTCCGGGCCGGAGACTGGGAGGCCGCCATTTTCATTCCCGTCCTCCGGAACTCTACGGAAAGCGTTCAGGGAACAGAAGCTCCCAAAAGCGAACCCGAGCCGATTACTTAGTCCGGCCGCCGGTAAGGGCGGTGCAATCCCGCCTCAGGAAAAGAGAAAGGACCCAAATAAATAAAATCATGAATGAAAGAGGAGAGATCACAACTAACACCAAAGAAATACAGACAGTTATAAGAACATACTATGAGCAACTCTACACGAACAAATTTGACAATCTGGAAGAAATGGATGCATTCCTAGAGACATATAAACTACCACAACTGAACCAGGAAGAAATGGAAAACCTGAACTGACCCATAACCAGTAAGGAGATTGAAACAGTCATCAAAAATCTCCAAACAAACAAAAGCCCAGGGCCAGACGGCTTCCCAGGGGAATTCTACCAAACATTTAAAGAAGAACTAATTCCTATTCTCCTGAAACAGTTCCAAAAAATAGAAATGGAAGGAAAACTTCCAAACTCATTTTATGAGGCCAGCATCACCTTGATCCCAAAACCAGACAAGGACCCATCAAAAAAGAGAACTACAGACCAATATCCTTGATGAACACCAATGCAAAAATTCTCACCAAAATACTAGTCAATAGGATTCAACAGTACATTAAAAGGATTATTCACCACGACCAAGTGGGATTTATTCCAGGGCTGCAAGGTTGGTTCAACATCCACAAATCAATCAATGTGCTACAACACATTAATAAAAGAAAGAACAAGAACCATATGATATTCTCAATAGATGCTGAAAAAGCATTTGACAAAGTACAGCATCCCTTCCTGATCAAAACTCTTCAAAGTGTAGGGATAGAGGGCACATACCTCAATATTATCAAAGCCATCTATGAAAAACCCACCGCAAATATCATTCTCAATGGAGAAAAACTGAGAGCTTTTCTGCTAAGGTCAGGAACACGGCAGGGATCTCCATTATCACCACTGCTATTCAACATAGTACTAGAAGTCCTAGCCTCAGCAATCAGACAACAAAAGGAAATTAAAGGCATCCAAATCGGCAAAGAAGAAGTCAAACTACCACTCTTTGCAGATGATATGATACTATATGTGGAAAACCCAAAAGACTCCACTCCAAAACTGCTAGAACTTGTATAGGAATTCAGTAAAGTGTCAGGATATAAAATCAATGCACAGAAATCAGTTGCCTTTCTCTACACCAACAACAAGACAGAAGAAAGAGAAATGAAGGAGTCAATCCCATTTACAATTGCACCCAAAACTATCAGATACCTAGGAATAAACCTAAACAAAGGGGCTAAGAATCTAGATGCAGAGAACTATAAAGTACTCATGAAAGAAATTGAGGAAGACACAAAGAAATGGAAAAATGTTCTATGCTCCTGGATTGCAAGAATAAATATTGTGAAAATGTCTATGCTACCTAAAGCAATCTATACATTTAACGCAATCCCTATCAAAATACCATCCATTTTTTTCAAAGAAATGGAACAAATAATTCTAAAATTTATATGGAACCAGAAAAGACCTAGAATAGCCAAAGGAATATTGAAAAAGAAAGCCAAAGTTGGTGGCTTGAGTATTATTCTAACATTTCTTTCAGGATAATCTAAGGAAGTTCACAAATACATGTGCATGGCCTTAATATTTTATAATAAAAATTCATACAAGTTTTATTACAAGAAAATAAGTTGTAGACCACTTGCCAGTTTATTATGGTATTAAAACTATCACTAAAATTCTAACATTTATAAAGTATAATGGTGGATTGAACTAAGTCAATTATTCCATTAAAATTAGAAATGCTCTGAAGAACATAATAAAGGAGATTTCTATGAGTGTCAAACTGTAAATTATACTTATTTTATAAAAACTTGGTATCCATTTTTAAAATATAAACAATTCTCAACTCTATTGTGATATAACACACTAATAAATGTAAAAAGTAGATGATACAAATTCAGAATAAAAACTAAATTAGATAAGGAGTATAAAGGATGTTCATAGTTGTGTGGGTGGCTCAGGTGGTCAAGCATCTGCCTTCAGCTCAGGTCATGATCCTAGGATCCTGGGATCAAGTTCTGAGTCGAACTCTCTGATCAGCAGGGAGTCTGCCTCTCCTTCCCTGTTCATGTTCACTCTTTTCTCTCTCTCTCTCTCTCTCAAAAATAAATAAAGTCTTTAAAAAAAAAAAAGGATGTTCATTTTTGAATGTTCACTGACACTTGCATATTACATGACATGATTCTTGCACAGGGAAGAAATTTAAATTAGTGAGTAAGAACTTGTTTCTGGAATTCAGCAGGCCTGGATATGAATCCTGGAGTTGGATATTCACTACTGTGTGGCCTTGGCTCAGAAATGTAGCCATTTTTAACCTCAGTTTCCTTATTTGTAATGTGGGGACAGCAGTTATATCTACTTCCCGAGAGTATTGTGAGGGTTAAATAGAATCAAATATATAAAGCACATAATACTGTGCCTGGCACAAGGTTTGAACAACAACAAAAAAATAAGTTATGTTGTGAAATGGAGCAAATAAACAATTTTATTCTCCTTTAATATAATGTAAATGTCTATTAGCATTCATATTTCTGAGTTATATATATATATATATATATATATATATATATATACACACACACACACACACATCTATCACTGGCACCAGACCATGAGTTCATCAAGGAAAGACCATTTATGAATCTTCACTGCCCAGTGCAGTGTCTGGTCAGATAAATAAATGAGTGGAAAGCACAGACACATTCCTGTAGAGAGATCCTGAACAGATAACAACATTGGACATTTCCCATGAAGTCAAAATAACTACAGTACATTTTTTAGTGCAACAATGAAAGGCATTTTAAACTACAAAACTATCTGGGTACCTGGGTGGCTCAATCATTAAGCATCTGACTTAGGCTCAGGTCATGTTCTCAGGGTCCTGGGATGGAGCCCCACATTGGGCTCCGTGCTCAGCGGGAACCCTGCTTCTCTCTCTCCCATCCCCCTGCTTGTGTTCGCTCTCTCGCTGTGTCTCTCTCTGTCAAATAAATAAATAAAATCTTAAAAAAAAAAATTAAGTACTAAACTATCAAAAGATCAAGGCTCTCCTGAAATGGGGTGTTAGGGTTAAATACCTCTGAACCTTTACTGTCTCAAAGCAATTGCTATAAACCTTAGGGCACTTCTGAGCTCTTCAAAGCTCTCAGAGATTGGGTACCAGTGATGATAATTTCATCCAAAGGTAAGGAGAATCATTTTTCCTCACCATTTTCTTTTCTTTTTTTAAGCAGGTGAAAATGTGTGTGAAGGTTTTTTGTTTTTTGTTTTTTGTTTTTTTTTTGCTCACCTTCTCCTTCCTAGCAACTTGATTCTATACTGTCCTATCTTGAGTCATCTGAGCCCAAGTTCCAAATTCTATTTCTGCCTATTTCTTATACTCTTCACTGAAAAATATTTGCTCAAATTGACTCTCTGAAATGCATGGCATAGGCAATTTTCATGGTAAGAAAATCAGTAGCAAAAATAGCCTTCCCTCACTTCTCAGGCACAGCAGTTGCTGATGCTAATGGAGTTAGTCATTTGCTTATCACGGGCAAAATAGATTTCATATTGATTGGTTTGACTCAGGACTACGGTATTCCAATTAAGATTGCTAAAAGGAACCCTGAGTTAAAACAAGCAGCGATGCAGTGGCATACAGATATTTACATTTTGCTACAATTCACAAGCAATTCCACCCATAGACAATGTTTCGAGTTCACTCTCAACAAGACATTACAGAAAAATGAAAGTAGACTTTAGATCCTTAAAACCACATTTGACTGCTATAATTTTCATTCTCACTTTAGAATCATTCATTTATCAGCCATGAGCCTACATCTCAAATTTCACTTCTTCTAAAAGCAATTGTGTTTTGTCAGATGCAATCCTCTAGAAACGACAATTAATACCCACAATAACAGGCATTCAGTACAAGACTGTCTTCGAGCCAGCTCTGAAGGTCTCCTTCTACAGCTCCTTTTGTGTTTTCCACTATTAAATAATCTCACAGGGTTTTAAGTACACAGACCATGCTATTGGGGTCACAAGACAGAAGAGGGCAATAAGCCACTATTTTTCACTTGAACTCGTTTATATTTTGTCAAATATCAAGTTTAAGCAGAATGTTTTGTTCCTTGCTATAAGATGCTCTTTTTTGTTTTCAATGAGTAAAAGAATATGTTTTAAGCGACCAAAATTAAAACAAAAAAGAACACATTTGGATGGAAGCATACATCTTAATTGAAACTACAATGCTGTAATTTTGTTGTTTCGTGGCCCAGCTAGCAGGCTATGGCCAACCCTTTGAATCCTCCAAATTTTCCAAAAAATCCCTGAGAGGCTGAATCTTTCAGTCAAGTCTAATTTAACTATAACTATAGAGAGACAGCTGAAGACCGCCTACTCAGGTAAAGTGAAGACCTGAGGCAATTATGAAAGTGATTCAAGCAGAAAAATTTCCTGCTGAGGAAGAGATAATGTTTGCTTGAACTATTCAAATTGGCCATCTATAATAATTAAATTCATTAACTCACTCTTTCACTTCACTTTGCCAATGAAGACACAGATTGCTGCTATTCAAAATACATACACACAAGGCATCACAAATATTTGTGAATTTTCAAAATACTTTATTGATTACTTGTGAAATAGGTTCATAAGCTTAATGAACAATAGTTCCCAGAAAATTAGATGAGGGAATACCCAGAGGGAATAGTAAAGATGGGGAAAAGAAGGATAAACTATATCAATAAACTGATTCTCTGAGATGGATCCCTCCATCCAAGCTACCCTGCTGTACGTGAATCTTGTACACATGTACACTCACACACACACACCCCATTATACATTTATCAGCCACTAGAAATTGATACATGGATTTTAAATACATTTAATGATTTAATAATAACTATGGATGTAAAAAGAGTCCGTGATCCTTCAATTTTAAAGGCAATAGATAGACTTTTCAAGTACACAAACATTGAAGGATAAAGTACTTACAAACCTCTTTAAAAAATAAATAAATAAAACAGCCTTGTTTATTTCCACCAGTCTCTAGTCAAATAGCTTCAATTCTTGTCCTTGTTATCCTATAGATATCACCATTTGCCCTCTCTTAAGTCTTCACCTGTCACTGCAGCCACCCCCAGGGAACACGTGACACCTGATTTTCTCCAGCTTTTTGCTCACCAACCACAACCATTGACATCATGTTTGCCTACTTGGATGCCCTAATTTATGGCCAGAATATAGGGTTTAATGTACCTTGATTAGGAGGAAATAGGGATGAGCCCCTATCTGGAAATAAGTATGGAAACATCCCATTTCAGGAAAGCCTTTGCTCTTTTGATAGTTCAGTTCTTTAAAATGCCTTCATTGTTATACCAAAAAAATGGCCTATGGTGATTTTGACAGCATAGGAAATGTCCAATGTTGTTTTCTAACTGGGAGCTCTCTACAGGAATGTGTCATTCCTGGGGTAGAGAAGGCAGGGTGGATGACCATAAGGCTCATTATTCATACAAAAGGGGTAGGCTTAATACCTTCAGATACGGGGGGAACTATATCAGAGGTCATTCTAGTCTGTTTAAAAGAGATTTGGGGGCAGAAACTCAAAATGGTGTTTACAGTACTGCAAATGATATCAGTGCTTTGAAAGTCAGTTTGGGTCAGTGGTTATTCAGGCCAGTTCACAATCGGTGATTCAACAGGGACTTACCAGCTATGACAACACTCAGCAATATGGAATGAATTTTCCGAAGGTACACATATGCCAGGCATATACATGTGCCGCTAACTGTGGCTCTTACCTACAACTGGTATCTAGTGACAATGGGATATTGTCAATAAGGCTTTCAAGGTATACATGGATGTCTGTTTTGCATAATTGTTCTTTCAACTGGATGCTATCATCCATAAAATAGTTATTTTCAAAAGCAGAAATGACTGCAGCATAGCGGTATTAAAGTTCACTTTTTTGCTATTTAAGTTGGATATATTTTTATATCTCTGCAACTATTTTTATTTTATTTTATTTTTTGCGCTAGATAACACAGGTACTGCTTTCATAATAATCAATGTACAGTTTCTGAAATATAGTAAGTCAATGCCTGGCCTGCCAATAAAAAAAATACTTGAAGACAGAATTCAGTAGAAATTGTATATTATACATATGTGGTATTATGCAAAACGTTGCTTAAATGATCTATCTTTTTAAACATAAAAATTAAAATGACTGCTAAAATGTAAGGTAATCTGACCTAATAAGATATTACTCAAAAAACACATAGAAATGAAGCAAATGTGGGAATAAAATGGGTGTTAAGCATTGAAAACTTAAAAAAAAGTTAAAATTAAAAGGCAGTGTAAACATTTCTAGGAGAATAAAAGGAACTAGTAAACTGTTGGAAATTACTCATACACAACAAAATGTGTCCTTGAAAACATGAATAACAATAAATTAATAAATATTAACAATCAAAGTTTGGGGTTTAATGGGAGATGTAGCAAGTATGCTACTTCCAACATCCTATACGCAGGGAATTGAGAAATATCTTAAATGGACACAGCAACAAAAACAATAAATAATGAATTCAAGCTCTCAGATATTTTAAGGATCTTTTTTTTTTTCTCTTTTTCCATTAACATATTAAGGCTCTTTTAGAAATGAATATATTTTACAATGGAGCAAAATCAAATATTGCCTCTTTTCTTAATATAATGTGTAAATAATTATTTCGTTAAAATCCTGCTGCCTATTCATCTGTTTTTCTAACTGTATATATTCATTGAGAGATTATTAAAATAATGCCCATGAAGTATTAACAATGGTTATGGGAGGGTGGGATTTGGCCTAACTTTTTTTTTTTTCAAGATTTTATTTATTTATTTGACACAGAGACAGAGATCACAACTAGGCAGAGAGGCAGGCAGAGAGAGAGGAGGAAGCAGGCTCCCCGCTGAGCAGAGAGCCTGATGCGGGGCTTGATCCAGGACCCTGAGAACATGACCTGAGCCAAAGGCAGAGGCTTAACCCACTGAGCCACCCAATTGCCCCTTGGCTTAACTTTTTTAATGTTTTAATCTTTATACTCCTCTCTATTGATTGAAGTTATTATAGTAAGAATTGGAGGGTATGGGCAACATTGGTTTCCATGAGAACAGGAAGCAAATGATTAGGTACCTGGATATGAAGGGACTGCTGAGAATCTACTCTTGGTAACTTTAGAATTTTGAATCTTTTTTTAAAAATGCAAGTTAAGTTCACATTATTTTAGTGTTTTTATTAAACTTACATACATACACACCACAAATATTTTAAAAACTATAGTCATTAATATTTATAACCAGTTGAAATTAGAGATTCAACTCTACTCCAAAGATTATGGCTATACCAGTATATGAATGTAACAACAAAATCCCTTGGCAGAACTTATAAAATTAATCCTCATGACTGATAAAAGAGCAGAAACATTATTTTCCCATAAGTCATATAATAGTTATCCAGCTCCACTTAGTGCAATAATGGTTTGATTTCCCCTTTACTTAGAAGCAAGGTAACATCCAACTCAAAATACGGCGGTTTTGAAACATGAAGATGCTGTAAATTGTTTAAAGACCTCTGTAAAAGTTTTATTCTTAGGATAGATAATATAAATGCATCTGTCTGTTAAACTCGACTTGGGTAAGATAAAGTTAGGAGATGATGACACAAGTGAGTCATCTGGGCAAAGAGTAAACAATAAAAGAGAAACAACCTTCTAAGATCAGATTCGTGCTCCGTATGAAAAAGTTAAACATATTCCCACAAAGCTCATTTACATTCCTCATAAAATAATTATGATTTGAAGTATGAAAGTAACATATAACTTATGAGATATAAGGAAGATGACTCCCCATTTTAAAGCTAAGAATTTTGGGGTGCCTGGGTAGCTCAGTGGGTTAAAGCCTCTGCCTTCAGCTCAGGTCACGATCCCAGGGTCCTGGGATCAAGTCCCACATTGGGGGGGGGGGTCTCTGCTCAGCAGGGAGCCTGCTTCCTCCTCTTTCTCTGCCTGCCTCTCTGCCTACTTGTGATCTCTGTCTGTCAAATAAATAAATAAAATATTAAAAAAAATAAAGCTAAGAATTTTAAGGAAACAACCTATAAATGAAAGAGCTTAAATAACTTGAAAAGTTTTATATAATACACTTTAAATAAAGTTCAAACACTTTGCTGTATTTTATGAGACCATCAGCAGATTTGTAAAATCTGGAAGAGGCATGAATCATGCCAATAAATCCTAAATTTAAAATATTTTTGACTTATAAATCTTTCCTCTGCATCTTAAGGATAAAAATGACATATTTATAAATCAGTGCTTTTGGTCCCATGCCATATTCATTGAGTTTATAAGTCCTATTTTCTTGTTTTAGTTCAAAGTTTTGATCTATGAATCTGAACTGGTTCTTTCTTCTATTGCTAGTTCAGTCTTTTGAAGTTCAGATTTGTAATGAGCTCAATAAGATGGTATGCAATACTTTCCCTGCCTTTTTTTGAAGCGGGGGGGGGAATCCACTCTATTTCCTTTGCCCAGGTGCCAAGAGTAAGCAGTGTTGTTCAGCAGGATTTTCATTATATGCACTACCAGATTATTTTTCTCCATAGAAGCCACAGGGTAAGAGAATCGACTTTTTATTCTTAGAAAGCTACCTCTGCAGAAGAAAAGCAAAATAAAGCTGGTATCAGTATTTATGCACACTACTCATTATCTGGCATTTAAGATTTAGTCATCAATCAATGATCCTGGATGAGGTTAAGATAGAAAAGTGTTTCTGCCAATTTCAACTAAACACCGTTAAAATGCCAGCACAATTTCTAAAAATGATTAACTCTTATCTCTAGTTCAAGTTCTAATTCAGCAGTATTTCCATCCCTTAGCAACTCCTGTTCCACCAGGTTTCAGTAATTAAAATTATGTTTAAATCCTGAAATAGCAGTGTTTCAGTCTTTGGGGGAAAAAAAATCATCTCTTTTGGTAACATTTTAATAAAAGAAATCATAGATTAAAAGCTTAACATTGTTAGACATTGCCTTAGAAATGAAATAAAGTAATTTCATAAGAAATTATCTATGAACAAATTTTCACATTATAACAATATCATAACATTAAAATAATTTAAGCTCATTAAACAATCATTGATAATTTTAATGATTCATTTCAGAAAAAAAGAGAGGAATACATATTTTAGAAAATAGTAAAATTACATCCATTATGGATGAGAGCCTAAGGTAGTTTGAATTTTGAAGACATAAGTATTTTTCTCTTTAAAAATGATTTTATTTATTTATTTATTTTTAAGATTTAATTTATTTATTTCACAGACAGAGACACAGCAAGAGAGAGAACACAAACAGAAGGAGTGGTGGAGGGAGAAGCAGGCTTCTTGCCAAGCAGGGAGCCAGATGCAGGGCTCAATCTTAGGACCCTGGGATCATGATCTGAGCCAAAGGCAGATGCTTAATGACTGAGCTACCCAGGCGACCCTGTTTATTTATTTTTAAAGATTTTATTTATTCATTTGACAAAGAGAGAAAGCACCAGCAGGGGGAGCAGGAGAGGGAGAAGCAGGCTCCCCGCTGAGCAGGGAGCCCAGTATGGGATTCCATCCAGGCACCCTGGGATCATAACCTGAGCCAAAGGCAGATGCTTAATCAACTGAGCCACTGAGGCACTCAATAATTTAAAAAAGTAATTTAGTATATGTAATTTGACTTTTCCAACAAGAGATTCTCTTTCTTCCTAAGTAGTTGTAAAGAAATTGAGCGATTTATTTCTAGCAAGCTGCCAAACTTTTAGAGTCTTCTCTGAAATGGTTTGGAAAATTGAGTCACAAAGCTCCAAGGATTGACTCACAAAAGATTTCTAGTGACTAACTCCTTTGGACAAGCAGGAAAGCAAGTCAAAACAGCTAAGATTCATTCATAATAGAATCTAAATATGTAAGTGATACGTCCTTCATTATCTCAAAGTACAACAGGTAACCCATGCTAACAATACTGAGATTCTACAAATCTCAGTATAAGCGAAATTATCATTAAGAGGGAACATAGCAGATGCTTGTAACTTAAAGTGAAATCGCTATGTTAAATTCATACAAATAAGTAATATTGCTGGGCAGGCATATAGTTTTTTTTTCTTCAATTAATTAATTGATTAATCTAATTTAGAAACATTATGTATATATCTAAATTTCAGACATATGCAGCAAAATAGTTCCCAGTGTATTTTAATTTCTAAAAAATGGAATTAACATTTTATAGAAACCTATATAGAAACTTCACTTACTTACATAAGTAAAAAAAAAAAGTGCTCATTCTTTTTCTTCAGTAAAAACTTACAAATTCACAAGTCCTAAATCATAGATGACCATTATGAGTTGATTCATTTCTTTAATAAGACAAAAATAAATTAATGTTTCCCAGAAGACATGTTTAAAACATCTTTAATTTTTTTTTTTTAAGATTTTATTTATTTGACAAACAGAGATCACAAGTAGGCAGAGATGCAGGCAGAGAGAGAGGGAAGCAGGCTCCTGCTGAGCAGAGAGCCCGATGCGGGGCTCAATCCCAGACCCTGGGACCATGACCTGAGCCGAAAGCAAAGGCTTTAACCCACTGATCCACCCAGGTGCCCCAAACATCTTTAATTTTTTATAAGATTTATTTATTTTTGTGGATGGAGGGACAGAGAGAAAGGGACAGGGAGAGACTCTCAAGCAGACTCCCCGCTGAGCACAGAGCCCTTACAGGGTTCCATTTCAGGACCCTGAGATCATGACCTGAGCCAAAACCAAGAATCAGACACTCAACCAACTGAGCCACCCAGGTGACCCTAAACATCTTTGTTTATTTTAAGTTAAATTTTTCTATCTTTTTTTATTTAACAACTCAAGGTCACTCATTTTTCACAATATCAAAATATGCAAGTTTGTATATATAGTCTCAATGAGTGTCTTAATTGCTCTGTAACTGCATTCAATATCTCTAGTGACCTGAAAATTAATGTTTTTTAGTGTATTTTTTGAAAATCAGACAAATAATAATTTTTATTTATAACATTCTTCATATATATTTTACCTTAAATTAATAATGTTTATAAAGAAACATTGTTTTCCAAAATGCTGGATAAATTTTAACAAATATTTTAAATTTAATTTTATTTTAGCTTTTATTTAAATCCTAGTTAGTCTCAGGGTCCTGGGATCGAGTCCCGCATCGGGCTCTCTGCTCAGCAGAGAGCCTGCTTCCCTCTCTCTCTGCCTGCCTCTCTGCCTGCCTCTCTGCCTACCTGTGCTCTCTCTCTGTCAAATAAGTAAATAAAAAAAAAAAATAAAAAAAATAAAAAAAAAAATCTTTAAATCCTAGTTAGTGAACATATAGTATAATATTGGTTTTAGGAGTAGAATTTAGTAATTCATCACATATAATAGTGCTCAACACAATGAGTGCCCTCCTTAATATCCATCACCCATTTTACAAATATTTTAAACTGCCAAGGGTCAAGAACAACCAAATGTTTCTCTATTTTTGCATTTAAACAAAACTTGCAAGTCTTGAGGGGTGATTAAAATTTCTGTGACTGAAAAACAAATATATTTTATGAATGTAATGTCTAATGGAATCATGTTACTAATTTTGATTAAAACAAAAACACAATTGTTATTCAATTTAATATTTACTTGATTATTCATAAACTTTACCTCATAATCTTTATAAGTTAGCCAGTGAGTTCCTTCTTTTTTTTTTTTTTAAGATTTTATTTATTTATTTGACAGACAGAGATCACAAGTAGGCAGAGAGGCAGGCAGAGAGAGGGGGAAGCAGGCTCCCCGTCAAGCAGAGAGCCCGATGCGGGGCTCGATACCAGGACCCTGAGACCTGAGATCCTGAGAGCCCAAGGACCTGAGCCGAAGGCAGAGTAAAGCTTTAACCCACTGAGCCACCCAGGCACCCCCAGTGAGTTTCTTCTTTACTTTAAAGTGTTTTCTGTTGATTATTCTGATTTTGTGTGTTTATTTGTTTGTCTGATTTTTGGATTGTTCTTAGTTTTGATTATGAGCATAGATTCTGGAGCTCGATTGCATGGGCTCAAATCCCTGCTTCACACCTTGCTGGCTCTGCTATTTTGTTCAAGTTGCCTTTCTGCTATGTCCCCTCTCCTTTCATTTGTAAAATGGGGATGATAATAATAGAGATTACTTCATGAAATTGTTGTGAGGAAACAAATTATGTAAGGTGCACAGTCCATGGTACACGTAAGTTCTATGAAACCGACATTAATATTTTGTTTTTATACTATTGATTGTAAAATTATTAAGCACTGAGTGTTGTGTTTGCTACAACACATTAAGCCTAATTATTCAAAAGAATGGTGTTCTTCATAGTATCACTTGAAAAATTATACATTTACTTCACACTGTCACTAATCAAAGAAATTCTGGATTTTCTTCTTGGAAGTTGCATTTGGAGTCCTTCAAAGCCAATTGATTACTCCCAGTGTGACAAACAGTATTTTCCAGTTTGACCATTCAATGCAGTTAACAGTCATGCTCTTAAAATATTAACAATAGTAAAAAACCTCAGATTGGGGGCACCTGGGTGGCTCAGTAGGTTAAGCCGCTGCTTTCGGCTCAGGTCATGATCTCAGGGTCCTGGGATCGAGTCCCGCATCTGGCTCTCTGCTCAGCAGGGAGCCTGCTTCCCTCTCTCTCTCTCTCTCTGCCTGCCTCTCTGTCTACTTGTGATCTCTCTCTCTGTCAAATAAATAAATAAAATCTTTAAAAAAAAAAAAAACACCTCAGATTGACTGAATATTTTATATCCAAGTAGAGCACTGAGGATTTACAGTTAATCTCTTTTGGTTAACTTTGACCAGTTGAAAAACATGAATAAAAATGTATACCATTGGGGACATTCTAAAGAATATGAGGAAAGCTTTGGAGGTGAGCCTATCATAAGAGGCCACAAAAAGTTTTGCATTATGATACAGCTGATGTTATAAATAACTCCTGGAACTAAAAAAAGACATGACTCTCTGGATGCTGTATATTATATTTCTGTTAAAATAGATTGTCACATGATTTCAAAGTAATAAGTGATCAAATAACTGTAATTTACATGAAATTCATAATTAGCAATGAACAAAACCCCTAAAATAATACTAGTTTAGGTTACACTTTTTCCCTTGATTTAATTGCCTCGGGGAGTTAGTAGATAATGAGGGAATATATGGCAATAAGATACACTTTTGTTTTAATGATTTTCAATGGCCTGTAATTGATTATCCTTTCTCCAAAACTTTGGTTAAGTCCCTCAAAGTAGAATTTTTAAGCCTCTGTTCCCCATTGGATAAATGGGGATGACACCTACCAAAAATAATTAATATGAAACAAGTGGTTTGGTGCCTGGCACTTGGTACATGCTTAATAAATAGTAGCTATTATTAATAAATGTTGTTTATTAACAGTCACAAAATCTGCATCTGAAAAAACCACCAACGCACAAAAAAATGTATGACTGGTTTTTTTTACTGCATGCAAGTCCTTCTTGTCCCTTAACTATTTATTATACCAATTGGAAATTTGGCTATTTACTAGTTTTGTCAAAAGAAAAAAAAGATGATGCCTTTATGTACAAATACTACTGATATTGCCATCAACGCAATGCCTGATGAAGAGAAATTAGTTGTGGCAAAGGAGACAGCAGCGGTGAGAAAGAAACAGAAATCTTATTACGCTTTGTATACAGAAACGAACCAAATAAAAAATTATATGAATTGCTTGAAATATTTTCTTTCCTCTCATTAATGTTCCCTTGTACTGTATAATTCCTGTTATTTATTCTATGGTCACTTAAACCACACCAAAACTCATTCACATGTAGTACACCTGCAGTTTGTAGACAGTCTCATTTTTGTGTTTGAAAAATATCTGACATATCTGAAAACGCAGTAAAAGCAGTCTGCCATACTAAAGTAAAATTACAATGCTATTCTTAAGGTTATCATAATAGAGCAAACAATAGGTCATAAAAAAGATTGGTGGCCATGTCATAAAACTTATCAAATGCTACAATGGTTTGCTTGCTGTAGCCACAGAAGCCAAACTTGAGGGATATTATGGCATGTTAGTAACTCTAGCAGCAACAAAAGCTCATTGTAAAGAATAAAGGCACTAAAAGGACTGAGGTAATCAGTTTCACCCATCTCTGTGGGTAATTAGAATAATAAGCTCCATCCAGAGGTCACTTATTGCCTAATGAAGAAAAGGGTACAATAGTTCTTATCAGTTGAAGGAGAGGGTAGTAGTAAACCAAGGCAATCACTGCAACCTGGCAGTGCTGTGAGATGTGAGTACACTCTCCCCATTGCAGGCTGGACAGTCGAATACTCAGTGAGTACACAACGATTAGTCAAAGTATAAGTGAACTCTTGAAATGAATTCAACTTTTGAAGTGAACTCTGTTGAAATGAATCATCTTTGAATAGAAACCATGGTGGATTTTAAGGGTACCAAAACCAATAAATTCAATAATTTGAACAGATATTCTGAGCGTCCTGTCATGATAGACTCACCAGTACCAGCAACAATGCACCCTCAAACCTAACTTCATCTTTCTATAATATAATATATAATATATATATATTATATATGTAATATATAAAATATATAATAATATAATATAATATAATATAATATAATAACAGACGTCTGAGGTTATGTGAGCGCCTGAAGACAAGTGAATCCTGAGGACAGGGGAAAACCAAGCTGAACACTTCCCGACTTCCAGGTTAGTGTACTGGTTACCAACTCTGACACTACTTACACCAAAGTTACGATACTGGATCTTTGTTACCTATTCTCTCTGTGCTGACATCAATTAAAAAAATACTGTGGAGTATTATGCCTCCATCAGAAAGGATGAATACCCAACTTTTGTAGCAACATGGACGGGACTGGAAGAAATTATGTTGAGCGAAATAAGTCAAGCAGAGAGAGTCAAGTATCATATGGTCTCACTTATTTGTGGAGCATAACAAATAACATGGAGGACATGGGGAGATGGAGAGGAGAGGGAGTTGAGGGAAACTGGAAGGGGAGATGAACCATGAGAGACTATGGACTCTGAAAAACAACCAGAGGGTTTTGAAGGGGCGGGGGGGGGGGGTGGGAGGTTGAGGAACCAGGTGGTGGGTAATAGGGAGGGCACGTACTGCATGGAGCACTGGGTGTGATGCCAAAACAATGAACACTGTTATGCTGTAAATAAACAAATAAAAACAAAAGCAAACAAAAAAAAAAAATCAGGAATAAAACAGGAATACCCCCCCCCCAAAAATACTGTAAGAAACAGAATAACCTGACAGAAACAGAACATGACTCCATTATGGGACTTCAGCCATCTTCTCTCTGTCCTAATCCCCAAACCCATGCAGACAATAGTTTTCTAGTTCACAGATGAGGAAATCTATTACACTGTTAAACTGTGTGACAATTTGGATCTTTGTTGACATTTTCGTCTTCTGAAATGTTGGAATTTGAAGCATCTGACCCAGAGAAATTCATCCGTTTAATTTCCCTGCAGATTGTTTCTCCTTCTTTGTCAGCACAGGCCTGAGTTCCATGAGTTTTTACATAAAGGGAGACATTTGAAAAACTAGAATCCAATATATTTACCACCACATCCTATATCCGTCTGTTAAAAATGCACCCTGTATTAAATCTGTATGAAATCTGAAGATGGCTGTCATAGAAATAAATAAATCAATTCATCAAGTTCTATTTGAACTAAATACTAATATATTTGAGATCTTTTTTTAAAAAGATTTTATTTATTTGTCACAGAGAGAGATAGAGAGAGGGAGGAGGGAGCACAAGCCGGCAGAACTGCAGGCAGAGGGAGAAGCAGGCTTCTTTCCAAATGAAAACCCCAGGACCCTGAGATCATGACCTGAGCCGAAGTCAGATGCTTAACCAACTGAGCCACCCAGGCATCCCTATTTAAGATCTTATTAATATTTCAAAATTAAGTTTCTAAGCCTACCTAAAAAACAGGATGTACTTTCTTATCCATATACATATTTATATTAAAACGTAATCCATACTACCAGGGTGCTAAGACTTCGAACTATGAATTGAAACCAGTATTTAAGGATTTCATATTCACCTGAAGTAATATTTCTATAACTATTTAGGTATGCTCCAGGGGTTAACTGTGCTATCCACAAAGCTAATATAGAGAGTAAAACTAAATAAACAAACTCTTTCAGGGGGCTCATGGTGTATAACAATAATGCTTTCACTTAAATTTCAAACCAAAGTTTAAAATTTTTTCATGTTCGGTTGGCACCCAGATATGCACAAGTTTTGAGAATCGGCACTTCAAAAAGTCACCTAGCTTGTCCTGGTCACCAGAACAGTTTGTTTGGAAAAGGCTGCCTCTATGTTATGAGTCTTAAAATAGAGATAATAAATTCACATGCTCTGTATGAGCAAGTAATAAAACAAGTATTTGAGGAGAAGTTCGTTGTTTCAGGAAAACCATCTATTGGTGGAGCAGTCTCGGAACTGGATTTCTCATTTAGTTCTATCCCCTCAGCTTGAAGTTAGTTTTCTTATCTATAAAGTGAGGTAGCTTATGTTTAATGGTCAACAAGATCCATTTCGGTTCTGAAATTCTGATACTCTACTTAATACTCTTCACCAGCACTTTCTGAAACATATGAACACCACAGAAGCCAGTCCTGTGTTGCGGAACAGAAGTCTCAATTTCAGAAGATGTAGATTCTATTCTTGATACTTTCAGTACCCAGTTTTTATCAAGGTCCTTAACCTCTCCAAATTTCAGTTTTCTCATCTGTAAAATAGGGATATTATCCTCTGTCTACTGCAAGTGTTCATTCTGGGGAACAAGACTGGAACATAAGATACTGTATTAAAACATTTTTTTAAATATTAAGATGCTATCACAATGAATTGAAAAGGTATTGGTGTTTATTGTATGAAGACTGAATCATGTCAGAATGTATTCTACTATTTAAATTCTCTGAGACCATGAGAATGTGTTGGAAACCCAGAAATAAAACAGACTTCTATTTATTTCTAAGTTAGGACTTAACTGCCTAACATACTAATCCTAAATTGAAAAAAAATAGATTTTTAAATGTTCCTATTAATTCTTATTTTATGTTGGGAATTTATTATATTTTAAATCCATAGACAGTTGGTTTAAAGTCATAATGTGAAAAATATATTTAAAAGGGGATCTATTTTTCAATAAACTTGAATGTTTAGATGGTTACAAATAACTGGTTTAAAATATGGACTTGTAACTGTCCGCTTTATGTCACCTTGCATATAATCTTGATTACACCAATTTCATTTTCTTATTGTAAGTTTCAAATTCTACGAGCTTACATCATGAACTTTGATGGATGAGCTAGACTGTTGTGTCTGTCTGGGCAGGTGTGAGATAAATTGCTGGGAAGGCTATGATCTTTGGGCAAATTACTCTCCTTGATTACAATATGTATCGATGAGATGTGTCAGTGTTCATATACATACTTGTCAGTTGCATTACCCAGGTGATGAAAATACAAGTTAAGAGACCATCAAAATGAAGAGGGAGAAATCCACTATGTCATAGGAAATTAGTAAAAGAACCATCACCTTAAGCTGGAAATATGACGAGGTAAAACCTTTGGTTGGTTTTAATAGGGAAAAAAATCCAAACCACTTAGTCAAGTATAAGTAATTATATTTTTTCATTCCCATCTAAAATTAGTTTTACTTAATACAAATGAAAGTGAACATGACAATAATTTAGGGTGTTTTGAGTGGTACAGAGCATTTAAAAGGCTTGTAATTTCAATTCAATAAGTTTTGACCACTCATTCAAATTAAGAATTGCTTTGTTATTATTTTTGGCTTTATATTTTAAAAAATTGATTCATTAGCTCTATTAAAGAAAACCTTGAGAATATATGAATATCGTATTCAGAATCTTTTCAATAGATGCACCATCTATGCACTTAGAAGTCAGGCACTATTACATAAGAGACATTGTGTGTTACAATAGATTTTTTAAAAAAGACAAAAATATCTTCCCTAATTAAATAATGCAGATTCCTTTTTATAAAATAGTCCTGGAGTGTTTCTGCTCCTTAATGAAAGCGCGAATAGATCTTGGCTTCCAGATACAGGGTATTAGACATGCACTACACAAAATATGTCTGTATTCAAGAAAAAGGCAAATTTCAGGAGGAAGCCAGATGATTCTCATTGATTTTGTGTTTACCAAATAACTTCTGATATCAGTATACTCCCGAAAGTCTAAAAAGGTCCTCCTAGTCCTCCATTAAATAACACTACTTCACACTAGTGAATACTTGCAAGCCTGAGTATTGAGGAGAGGGAATTAGAAGCTACCAGAAAATTCTATAACAGAATTCAGAGCGGATAATGCTTTAAAGTTCTCCAATAATTACTTACTTTAGCTGTCCCCACTGTTATTCCTCAACAAATTGTGCTCTTCCCCATCCCCCATTTTGTTTCTTCCAGACAGACCTTATTCTTAAACACTGGTGAAAAATACAGTTCTAAAAGGAGGCTCACTACTCCGTGAAAATACATCATTCAAATATCACTTTACTTATTTATATATATTCTTTAGATCTGACTCTAGTTAAAAAAAAGTACTTTTTAAATATTTTTTCTGAAAATTGGATATTTTTAATATTAAAATACCACTGTGCCAAATTTCAATAATTCAGATTTTAAATATATACATATATAATACTTGTAAGTTACGGAAATGTTTTATATACATGAAATTTATCTTAGTAAGTGTAAAGTAAAAGTGCTAATTCTTTTGCTAATTTTAATTTGAAAAGAAGAGTTGGACCTCATCTCAATTACAAAAGGATTTCTACTGCATTAGATCATTCATAAAACTCTCAAACTATTCTTTATAAAGAACAATTTTTACTTTAATGCTACAGTACTCTTTTTCATGACAAAGGGAACGATAAATTTCTTTTCTTAATAGTATAAAAGTTTAGCCAAGAGTAGTACTTTTAAATTATAAGAGTTTCTGATAAACAATAAAAACCAGTACTCTGAGACTAGTGATTTATTTTAAAGTATGAAGAAATTTGATTCTAACATTACACAAAGATTAGCAGGCGATATATACCCCATTACCACCTCTGGTAATTAATGCTCCTATTATCTGGATGCATAGATACGTAGATAAGCAAAAGAAAAAATAGGTCATCAGATCTGTTCTCTCTTTTATTATGATCCTCCTGCAAATTTCTTTTATCAAAAAGGTTATAGAAACCTATGATATTATTTGGCACTATTTGTCTCAGCAATAAGGTGATAATCAAGAATAATATAGCTGTTTTCTGTCATGGAAAGCATCCCAGTATGAAAGCACATCTTTTTGGAATATTTTAAAAGGGTATTACATATAGTACCATGGTGAATTTTATTCAGTTATTACAAGATTAACATTGTGTATCATCTTGATCCCTATGCACAGCTCAAATTTGTCTTTGGCAGTACCCAGCTGAAAACTGAATTTGGTTTCCTTGGAAACATGCTAACAGAGCACTAAAAGACAAGGAACCCAAATGCTACATATAGAAATCTAGTTCCTTTTTGGCTAGCTAGTTGGGTGGGATATAGCAATCTCAAGATCAAATTAAATTTTATAAAATAATAAATTCATCTAATTTAGTTTTAATAATGTCAAGCTTCTAAGAAAGACTTTATTAGCTGAATACCTTAAATTGAATACCACATTTAATCAATTCAGTTGTGCAAAGTTTAGTGTTTGCTTATTTTTGTTAAATTACAAAATACTGAATTGGTCAGTATTAGACATTATACTATAGACATTAGTATAGGCTAATGTCTATACTGTTTGCTCTATAGTGATCCAACATTCTAATAACTAGAAAAGCAAGCAGTGAGAGTCAGGGAAATTTGAGGTAGTATAAAATGGACCATATATTATCAAGAAACAATGAACACTTTATTGAGAATATTCCTATAACATGCAAAAGATGTAAAAGATGAGGGGGTCTGATTTAACAAATCTAAAAAAATTTTGTGTTATGTATTTTCCTGTATTTTCCAAACACTGTGATGAATCTGATGACCTATTTTTTTAAGGATTTTATTTACTAATTTGAAAGAGAGAGAGCACACACAAGAGGGAGAGACAGAGACCAGCAGACTCCCCATTGAGTGCAAAACCAGGGTCCTTGATCCTAGGACCCTGAGATCATGCCTGAACAGAAGTTAGACACTCAAGGGACTGAGCCATCCAGGCGCCCCTGAATCTGATGACCTATTAAGAAAAATATTTCTCTAATTACTTGGAAATATTAATGTTTCCATTTGTCTCTTTTTATTCACAAACTTCAGGGGGTTAAAGATATTACAGGCTCTGTCGATAAATGTACAGTATTAGTTAACATTATTTGCTATGTGAGGCATATGATCGTCCCAACAATATGGTAGATACTATCAGTACCACCAATTCATAGAAAAAACAGCAAAAAGATTTTGAGAATTTAAATTACTCAAAGCGACATAATTACTAAATATTTGACCTAGGATTAAAAATTACATCTGTGTTCCAGAGCCTTAACAGCCACACTCTCCAGCCTTAGCTTTGTAAATCTAGAATAGAGCAAATGTAAATGTGTGTACGAGTGTTTCATGCGTGTACCTAGTATCTTTGATGAAGCAGAATAAGGAAAGTGATAAACCCTATGAAAAATAATTATTTGTGGGATATTCTGGGAGTATTGCTTTGACAATTTTGAAATTAAATGAAGCAAATGTGCACCTTTACTTTCAAAATATAATGTCAGAACCTTTCTCTCCTCTAGTACTCTCCTTCAATATTAGTGCCCAAACGTAGCTCTTGATTTTAATTTAACCATTGTGCACAATCCATTTGGCTACTGAGCACTTGTACTACATGCATACATACTTTGCATCTAATGACATGTGAAACTATTTTCAACATTCTGTCATGGTCGTTCACAAAACTTATTCTTCTTGTGGTTGGCAATTTTATGAGGACAATAGTATCAAATATATTTTACCACTTTGTGAGAAATTGGAGCTATCTTATTTCTGAATGCTATTGTATACGACCTACTCATCTGCGGGATTCTTTGATGTGGTTGGCCTTAGCGTGATTATTTGTATGATTGTATAATTGATTTATTTCCCCTTCTGTGCATTTCTTCTAGTGATTGTTACAGTTTTGTATACATGCTTATCACTCAACAAATATTTTTAAAATTTATTTTTCCTTTAAAAAATAAAAAAAATTAAAAATAAGGTAAAACATAATGCCAACTCAAATTATAAGGGGGCTCCTGGGTGACTCAATCTGTTGAGCCCCACCTTCCACTAAAGTCATAATCCCAGGGTCCTGGGATTGAGCCTTGGGATAGAGACCCGCCTCAGGCTCCCTGCTCAGTGGGGAGCCTGCTTCTTCCTCTCCCTCTGTCCCCTAGGTCCTGTTCTCTCTCTCTCTCTCTCTCACTATCTCAAATAAATAAATAATCCTAAAAAAATTTACAACGAATTTGTAAAACCACCATTGCTTGGATGCTTCCATGCGTTTTCTAGTGTCTATTTTTTTTTTTATCCGCAGACTAGAAATGATACTATATCTGTGTTGATTATGAAAACATAAAAAGCATTTCTGAGTTCAGAGAACTTTCAACTATCTTTTGTTCCTTGTCTTGCAAAGGAGAAACATTTTCAGTTTCTACACCGTTGCATATTTTACCTGTTAATCCACTAAATCTTCCCATATTCCCCAATACCAGCTAACCACAATCTGTGCCTGAAGAAAAAAAAAGAAAAAGCAAAGCAAGGGATCACCACAGTTTCAATCTGAAAGATAACATATCACTCTTAATGACCTGCAAGTTAGCATAAAATATCATTTTCCCTCATCTGGTATTTTTCCTATAGAGTAATTAGCTACATTTGAGGAAATCCTATGAAAATTCAAAGAGACCATATTGTGGGTCCCATCATTTGCATTGCATAACCCACATTGACCCCTCCATTTGTATTACATAATCTACAGCAACTGCAGCAAGTGTGGAATGCAGACATAAAACATATCCCTGAAGTTATCTGTGACATGATAAAAGGTTGATTTCATTCAATCTAGCAGTCCAATTGCAGAGAGTGACTTCAGATTCTAGAATGCTGAAATGTTTATGATCAGTCACTTTCCTCTAAAGAATCACAACTTTTGTCTTTAAGGAATGAGTACAAAATAAACATAAATCCATAAATAAAAAATAAAAATAAAGTCATATATATATGGTTTTATTTTTATTATATATATATATATATATATACACACACACACATATAGTTCTTCCTTTTCACATGCCCACTAGGCTGAGCTCTTTGGCAGAAACTGTTAGCTGGCAATCTGGCAATACTGGTGGAAAGATGATTCTAAAGCACCAATTAAAACCAGTAAATGAGTCTTCCTTTCTGAGTTGTCAGTTTCTCTTCTCATCCAAACTTCAATCAGTAACTACTTAGAAAACTTTATTTTGTTTAGAGAAAGTCCTGAGAATTCATTTTAATATCTTCATTCTGAAAACAAGGTATTAAATAGTAAAATAAAAATTCTATAATTCTATGACAAAAATTCTATGGCAAAAATGGAATGCCCTTTTTACCTTTTATTTCTTTGATATTTATGTTGTGTTTGAAGATCTGTAGTTGATCTTAGTGCACAGTTTAGTGATTAAATCTCAAATTAGTTATTTAGGATCCCATTCACTTAAGTAATTATATTGATTACTCCATTCATAAAGACAAATTAATTCTATAACATGTACTCTTTAACATGTACTCAGAATCCTGGAATTCTGGTGGAACATAGAATGAGGAAACAAAAGAGGGCCTGACTCTGACCAGGAAAAAAAAAAAATACTGCATTTTGAAGTAGATGTCTCTGAACTTCTACTCATATTGCCTTGGAAAACAAGATATGCCTGTCTCTGACTCATAATTTTAGCAGGGAAAAAAGAGAGTGAGAGAGAGAGAGAGAGAG